>NW_026057578.1:2128656-2283714 GCF_023721935.1 Panthera uncia | reverse complement strand
GTGAGCATGTTCACACCAACCTTCCCACTGGTTCTCAGAGGACTGTGTGTTCACACTGATCTTCCCTCCCGGTTCTCAGAGGACTGTGAGCGTGTTCACACCGATCTTCCCTCCTGGTTCTCAGAGGACTGTGAGCGTGTTCACACTGACCTCTCTGCCAGTTCTCAGAGGACTATGAGAGCGTTTACACTGACTTCTCTGCCCAGTTCTTAGAGGACTGTGAGCATGTTCACACCTGATCTTCCCTCCCAGTTCTCAGAGGACCATGAGCGTGTTCACACTGACTTCTCTGCTCGGTTCTCAGAGGACTGTGAGCATGTTCACACCCGATCTTCCCTCCCGGTTCTCAGAGGACCATGAGCGTGTTCACATCGGTCTTTCTGCCTGTTTCTCAGAGGACTTCTGGGAGAGGCAAAGGAGAGGGAAGCAGGGAGCATCTTCTCTGTTCTACACATGAATGAGTGGAGCACACAGTCAGCACCGTTACCATCGGCTGCACAACTGGGCAGTGACCATCCTTGGTCTGGAACTCAAGTCACTCGACGGCAGGTTGAGTCCCCTCTCCCCTGCACTCGACGTCCTGCAGGGAAATGCTGCCCCTGGGAGCACCAGGCAAGATCAGGAGACGCTTTGTTACAGCTTGGGGAGAGGACAGAATGCTGTTGACCCCTGACAGCTGGAGGCGAGGGATGCTGCTTACACCCTGCAGTGCCCAGGGTGGCCCCACGGCAGCAAAGCACAGTCTGGCCACACACGTCAGGGAAATGGGCCCAAGGTGGAAATCCTTTAGCCCGCCCTTGTCCGTGCACGGGTCTGGAAACGCCGGAGGGTCGCCCGTCTGCTCCCAGGGCACGACCGTGTGCTGGTTGTCTCATTCCTGCCTATGTCTCCGTGAGTGTAAGAAGAATGCATGCCTAAACCCCTCTGTCACCTGTGCACTCAAACAGGTGAGTCCCAGCACAGACTTCTCGAGGGTGTGCAGGGCTGGGGTGAGCAAGCACTCCCTCCCGAGGTGCCTCTCCTTCCAGGGCCCAGTACCAGACCCACAGGCAGCGCTAACTTGATGTGAAAAATGCAAGAACAAGTTAGAAGTCACCCTGTCTCTCGTTCTCTAGCTCCTGGTGCTTCTCTGCATAGAAAAGATCATCAGAATACGTGAGATTTTTTTTTCCAGGAAACTGCTTCAGAAAATGATTTTCAAATACAGTAAAATGCTTCAAAGTTTTTATTCATGCGATGTCCCTTATGATAAGTTTTCCACGTCACATCCATGGCCCTCCTGTTTCTCTCCCCTCCTCCCTGCCGGGCTCAGCTGGACAGTCCTGAGCAAGGGGCCCACGGCTTCGTCTTTCAGGATGAAGTGTGAGTGTGTTCACGCTGTTCACACTGGGCAGAGATGTGCCCTGTTGCTTCTGGAAGCCGCCACGTGGGACTTCCCTCTCCTTCGGCTCCATCGCTCCTGCTCATTCCAGGTACGGGAATTCTCTGCAAAATGCGGGTTCCCAGAGGAAGGATTCTGCAGGGCCCCGAAAATTCCCGGTGTAATCAGAGAGTTGGAGGCAGGATGATGCCGAAATGCACTTTTACGTGTTCTTCAAGATGCTGGGAATGTCTGTCTCCAGTGTGCGTTTCTGTTATCCATAAGGAGATGCTTCTGGAAGCAAACGGCCCGTTTCAGCAGCACGGACTGCGGTCAGCGCTGCCTTCGTGCATTCTGGGGGCAGGCGGCGGGCCACGGCTGGTTTCTCGGCCAGGACTGAGTTCTCTTCACAGCCTGCCGCTCACGCTCTCCCCGCCCTTCTGCAAACAGGGCCTGGACGTTGCTCAGCTGACTACCCCCCCATGTGGTTAGACGCTGGGGGCACATGTCATGTGACCTGGAGCCATCCAGTGCACGTGACCATTGCACTGACAGCTCTCTCTGGAGGGATGGGCCATTGCCTACGTGGTTGATTTGAGGACAACAGCAGCCGCCCATGCAGCACCCATCCCATGCCAAACACTGTCCCCAAGTCCACCCCCTGAGATGGGTCATGCTATCACCATCCCCATTTTCCAGGTGAAGAAACTGAGGCACGGGACTTAGACAGCTAGGGACCAGTAGAGCCAGGATCTGAAACCGGTCAGTCAGCCCCAACACTGAGGTGCTCCGAAGCACTCCTTTCCTGCCGCCACAGACTTTTGGGAGAGAGTAGCCTTCTTTCCTCTGGATCTGGGAGCCCACTGCTGGGGGCCAGCCGGGTAGGAAGGTGGAACAGGAAGTGAAGCTCAGGCAGAAGAAGGCAGAGCTGAGAGGTACAAAGTGAGAGCTGGATCTTTGATGGAATAGTTGCGTGCCTGGATCCAGCTGTACCTGAAGGTACCCCCAGACATTACTGCCCCCTTCAATAACGTAGCTGAAGCCATTCACACTGCATTTGTGACTTTCCTAGCAAACGGTTCAAATCTAATCAAGAAGCACAAGACCACGGCTTTGTCCCCACCTGTCGTTACCTCTGTCTCCATCTTGCCAGCTGCTTTCAGAGACGGTTACAAGAAATCTCCCACCCCATGCACCCTATTGACTGTGATGGTGCTGCTCCCTCCAAGGGTGGCCTCAGCCAGTGGGACGTCAGTGCACACACCGTGAGCTGAGGCTAAGAGCGGGCTGAGCCTGGGAGCTCCTTGACTGTGGTTGGGGCCTAAGATCGGGGTGTTAAGGAGCCCAAGCCGATCGGAAGCCTCGCGAAGGAGAACCCTGGCCGCCCCCCAACAGCTCACCGCTGGGTGCGTGCGGCCGAGCGACCGGGTGTCCGACTGCTTCTCAGGTGGCCCCAGGCAAGAGCTGCTGAAGGCCCCTCGGGGTTTCTGGCCCACGAGGGTCCAGGGGAGCAGCCCACGCAAACCAAAGCATCTGAGCCCTGCTTTCGTCCTGCCGCGTCTCGTCTTTACTCCCTCGTTCGTTCGTTCTGACGCCCCGCTCACCTCCTGGCTGCTCGTGTTCAGGCACTTCCCTCCCCTGGCATCCTCCGTGTTCCAGACCTGCTTCGGGATGTTTCTCCCCCTTCTCTGCTGTAGACCCACGTTCCTAAAACACAGCCTTCACCTTGTCCTACCCTGTAGGTCCCCCGGGCCTCAGGGACACGAGGCAGATGCCCAGAACACTCTTGAGGTCCCAAAGCCCGGTCTCGCCCGGCCTCCCAGACTTGCCACGTGCCAGGCCCCCATTTTCCATCCTCCCCCAGAACAAAGACTTGCCACTGTGCCGGCTACATCCCCAGGCCTCACTCTCGTGCCCCTAACGCTCCTCAGAATTGTGCGCTTCTGTCCGTCCTCAGTTTCCACTCCTGGCTTCTCCACGAAGCCTCCAAAGGCCACGCTGCTGGGTGGCGTGTTTTCTGGTGGAGCGTCTGCCATGAGAGGGCACGGTGGCCAGGTGTGTCCCCGTCCCTCCATCCTGCTTACCGTCGCATCCATACCGCCGGTCTCCCGCTAATGGGCCACGTTAGATGCCTGGCAGCCATCTGGCTCTCTGCCCTTTTGTCACCACGAGCGGGTGACAAGCAGCCCGAGAGCCCCAACAGCTTCCCAGGTGATTGCTGTCCTCGCTGCGCTTCGGAAGCTGTTCGCGGAGTGCGCCCACCCTGGCGGGCATCCCGGGAACTCGTGTGTCTGTTCTCGTCACACGAACGGCGCGGGAGAGCCGTCGCGACCCCGTTCGCCTGGAGCGCAGAGAGGTGACGCGACTTCCCGAATAGCCCAGCCGGGTTTGAACCTGCGTCATGAGCGTGTGAGGCCAGCTCCCGACCTCCCCTGACCGCTACCCCACTGCCCCCTCGTGCGCGTGTTTATCCCCCTCTGTCTGGGGAGCAGGCGTGATAAGACCGGAGCCTAAAGTGGTCCAGGCCTTCCCCCGGGGCCGGGAAGGAGGCACCGGCGGGGAGCACCGGTGCGTTGGGGACGAGGACGTGGGTGTGGTGCAGATTCCCTGCCGAGAGGCGGGAAGGCGGCCCCCCCAGCCGCCCGCGGCCCCGGGATGAACGGGCACACCACGCTTCGTGTCGATGCTCTAGGCCAAGCGCGTTGGGCCCTTCAGAACTGAGGTCAGCGCTCCTGCTTCCTCGTGGGACGGGCTTGGCAGCCACGGGCTTCGACGCGTCTCCCTGACAGAGGACTGTGCTCCGTTTACCTTCTTAATGGAAGTGCAGACTCCTGCTTCACTCCACCCTCTCTGGCCGGGTGTCGAGCGGCTCGTGTGGACCCCAGCAGCACACTCTCCCCCAGGGCCTTCCACATCACGAACGGGGATTCGGGGATCCCGTCAGCAAATGTGCACTGAGCCCGTCCACTCGGCGAGGACGGCGGGAGGTCCTGGGGCCGCGCAGCTGTGGGAGACAGACCTCCGGCTTTGCAGAGCGGCCACATTTGGGGGAGACCCCGTGACAGGCCGCCAGACGCAATCCAGGTGGGCCCCTGGGGACATGCAGGGTGGCAGCGGGAGGGCTCGCTGGCCACCCCCGTGGCCTCAGTGAAGCGCCCTTGCGGCAACGGTCAGGGACGCCCCTGCTCGCCGGCAAAAGGCAGAGTGACCGTGGAATGAGTGAGCACAGGCTGCGGGCCGCTGCCCAGACGGTGGCCGGACACAGAGCTGTCTCTGCCGTGGTGCCCAGTACAGGCTTCAGCCGACACACCGCCTCCTGCCAGCGGGGCGCCCGGGAGCAGACACTGAGTCCCTTCACTCTGGTCCCGGTCCCCAGGCTCCTCCCGGTTCTCCCTCCAGCACATTTCCTCTCCTACACCCGCCTCTGAGTGGAGACCAACAAACCCATGGATGCATCGCTCACGCACTTGAACGATTATTTTCATGGATTCGGAGTGCCAGGAAGCCACGATATGCCCTCTGACCAATAAGGAGAGAAGTGGGTGGGGGCGGGAGTTCTGGGCTGCATCACCTGCCGGGTGTAGGGACTCATGGCATCGGGAAGGGCTTGGATCACTCCTGGCCTGGATGTGGCGGGAGGCACGGGGCCGGGGCAGGACTTTCCCCCACGTTTGCGTGTGACCGCTGACGAATCCTTGTGAGTCCAGCCCTCGTCTGCATTTCCTCAGCCTTAGCAGTGGGGCCTCCTCTGCGTCCACACACACCCCAGGCTCCAGCCCTGGAACACGTGGTAGTGAGGTTTCAGGGGGTCAGCTCCCGTGTGGACGAGCCTCGGGGGGACGGGCGACGCCAGTCTCTGTCACAGAGACACCTGCCTGTTTAACAGAACAGAGCCATTTCTAATTTCTTAAGAGAGCATTCCAGATTAACTCGTTTGTCGAGAGCCTCCGTAAACAAACGCCTAGAGTTCCCAAGGGTCCCCGTGGAATGATCCTTCTGAGTGGCTTTGGCTAAAAGGCATCCCGCGGTGGTCATTGCTCTACAATTGTTTCCGTTGGAGTGAATTATGCCTGTGCTAGGATCTGTACGGGGCTGATTTATTTTAAATTGCAGGATAAGTTCTAAAGCACAAGAAGTGCCTAGTCTGTAAAAAGCGTCCTGGGGCCTGAGTGGCAGCTGGAGGGCTGAGCGACGAAGGCAGAAGTAAAAATCGGGTTCAGGCGCCGTCGCTCCTCGACCCTGTTCCTTGGTCTCCTGAGTCTTAAGGCCGAAAGTGGTTTTTAACGTCGTTAGAAATTCGAGGCCATTCTCCTGCCACTGTCCTCTGTCCCTGGAGCGTTTTCTAAAAGACCGTGAGCATTTGTAGGTGCACACAGAACACGGACCATGGGCGTTGCCTTCCACAGCATGTCCTGGGTCCAGCATGACCTGAAAGCGTTTCTCATGTCCAGAGATGCAAAGACAGGGAATCGGTGGGTCTAGCTGTTCTATAGCAGTCAAGTTTATTTATTTTTTATTCATCCATCAGTTTGGAAAACCAGTGTCCGTCCTCACTCCGTGCTTTTATGTGTCGCCTGACATCATCCCTGGCCGTCTCCACCACGTGGAATCGGGACTTCCCAGCTCCCGGCCTGAAAGCTTCTGGGCATCCCTCCCTCTCCTGTCCTTCCCTTCCTGTCTTGCTAACACGGGCCACCCTGGTCAGGAGAACTGAGAAAGGGGTCTTGTGTGCTGTGATCGCCCCTCGTGCACGTCTCCGGGGGCTTGACCGCCATACTCGGCGGAACCCCCGACATCGCCCGTGATGGACACGGGGTGAGACCGGGCTCAGCACACTGACTGCGCCACGGACAGAGTTGGGACAGAGTGGCGTTGAACTTGAAGCGGCCTGACTTGTCCGTCCCTGCTCCCCCAGGGCTGAGCTCCAGTGCCAAGAGTCACAGCCAGGGGTGAGCGGGGCTCTCCACCAGCGTCCATTCGACGGGCCAGTTGATTCTGCTGCCGACAGCTAACGTGTGTCCTGTGCTTCAGGGTTGGGCACTAAGCGCCACATGTGCGTTAAGCTCTTTTACTTTCTCGGCAACCCTAGGACGTGGCTGCTGCCGTGACTTCCATTTAGAGGTTAGCACACTGTGCAGGCAGTTGAGCAACTGACTTTTGGAACCTAATCCGCCAGGGCTGGGAGTCAGAACCCAATGGTCTCCGAAGGCAGCCCCTCGGCAGCATTATTTGGGGAAACTGCTGAAAAATACAGCTCCCTGGGCCCCCACAGGGAGATTCTTAGTCAGCGGGGCCCAGGAGCATGCATTTAAAGTACTCTCTTCGGGGGTGGGTGCCTGGGTGGCTCAGTTGGTTAAGCGTCTGACTCTCGGTTTCAGCTCAGGTCATGATCTCACGATGCGGGAGTTGGAGCCCCGCCTTAGGGTCCGTGCTGACAGTATGGAGCCTGCTTGGGGTTCTGTCTCCCTTCTCTGTGCCCTCTCTCCCCTCCCACACATACACTTTCTCTCTCTCTCTCTCAAAATAAATAAACTTTAAAAATTATTTAAAAAAATAATAAAGCATCCTCTCCAGATTGTAACAACGGGCCTGCCGCTCTCCCTCACCAACTCCTCACTGTCAACAGCCACATGATTTGTCTTCAAGGAAGAAAATCAAATGTACACCCCCTCCAGCTGTTTTGCTCCCCCAGATGTTATCTAAGGGAAACGAGAGACACGTACCCGAGGGTTTGAAGCAGCTTCGTTGACAATAGTCCGGAAACCGGAAACAGCCCAGGCGACCGGCCACCCACAGGCGTGTCTGGGCAGCTCTGCTCTGTTCAGCGACAGGAAGGAGCAAACTGCTAACACCTGTGGGCCACGGGGATGCATCCCAGAAGCACGTGAAGTGGAAAAAGGCTCGCACGGAATGCTTGGCGTCCGATTCCATTTGTGTGACGTTCTTTCCAGAAGCCACACGAGTCGATGGTTTGAAAACACCGTCATCGCGTGTGCTTCTGGCGGCGGTGGGGGTCGGGGTCAGGGCAGGAGGTGAGGGGACTTTGGGGGCAAGGACAACTTTCACGACCTTGACGGGACTGTCCTAGAGGATATGCCGGTGTCACACCTGAGATCTTTGCGTTTCCCTCCAAGTACATCTTCACAGCAAAAGGAAAAACCCTGAGCGAATATTCAGCTCTTGTTACTGATGTGCGGGGTGACCTATTTGTGGGTGGATTATTCTCGGGTCTGTGGCTCGCTTTGGTTCCCCCAAAGTCACATGGACTTGTGGAGGAACCAAGGGATGGGTAGAGACATGGTAAAACAACACAGGCTGTGATTCGGGAGGTGTCGGCTGCCCCGTGATGCAAGGTGGTCACTTATGGTCACCCGCTTGCCAGAAGTCTGACGGGTGCCCGTGCACCAGAGCCGTCTTCTGAGGTTTCCAGCCATCGCTGGGATACAGGAGCCCGGCGGGGATCAGACTGGCCGCTTCGTCACCCGTGAGGCTGGACTGGAAATCGGGGCCCCCTGCCTTCCCTGTGGAGTCTAGACGTGGGTGCGGGCGGGAAGCTGCCAGCTGGAATTCTCCCAGATCCAAGAGGCAGGTGCCGCCCTAGGAGGCCACGGGGGCCTTAGGTTCATCTGGCTGGTTCGGGGCAGCGAACGGGCCCCAGCGAGAACCCGGTGAACGGCTCACTTCTCCTCTCCCGGTTGAGGCCTGCCAGCGGGGCACTTCAGCCCCAGTCCTTGCTACAGAAGTTACCTCCAAAGCGGCTTATTCCTGGGTGGAGGGAAGTCCTCACAGACCGTCCCACAAAGACTGGCCGTGACTCGGGCTTCGGTGAGGCGTACGCTGGGGCGTGAATACAACTGTTTTAACAACAACAACAACAGATGGCGGGGGCGGGGCTGGGTGACCCCAGGACTCCAGTGCCCTGGCTCAGACGACAACTCTCATGAGTGCGGTTTGGGTCCATCGAGCTCGTGCAAGTTGCTGCTCGCCATGTTGTCACTGTAGCAGTTTTCACGGATGGCGAGGCCAAGTGCGGTTTCGTGTGACTAGGTAACTGTAGAGTGAGGATGCCTGCTGGCCGGTTCCCCTGTGCTTGTCCTATAACCTGCTCGGGGGCATTTGCATGCCGCCACACACAGAGCACACCTGCCTCCGGGTAGAACGGGCACCATTGCCCACTTTAACCTGGGCCCAGGTGACTCTCCCGTGCCGGACGCTCAAGGAGCGCCCGACTCGCCGCATCCCCGCGGTCCGCGAGGCGTATCTGATGTAGGCTCACTCCCTGATGGCACTTCAGGAGAGCCACTAGGTGACATCAGGGGGCATTGTGTTCTGGGAGACAAGTCTTTAGGAGAACGTTCTTTGCTTGTCTGAGCAGGAACACAGGGCTGTCTGTGGCTGCGGCCGTCCCATCTGGAAGGAGCCATTGGCTGGATGTCATCACCCGGGGATGAGCACAACGAAAATTCTGGTATATTTATTTTCAACGTTTTCGGTATTGTTTCTGTACCTGTGACCCGAATCTACACGTGTTTATACTTGCGATGATGAGATCACACTCTCACGTGTTTCTGGACTAAGTGGGCCTTTTCCTGCTACTGTGCACAGTTGGTCAGGTGACTGGTCCAACGCAGGGATCTTAAAATACCCCTGACTGTTAAAGAAATCTAAAACGACACTCAGGATGATCACAGCGCCAACAGGAATGGTTGACTGTACTTTAATCGCCCAGTAATGGGCATTTCGCGTAAGATTTGTACAGTCACATTCAAGGTACATCGGACTAGGCAGAAATCCTTGCCTGCGCTGGATGACTATTTACCGAACTCCGTCGGCCTCAAGTCTTCGGGCATGGAGTGCCTTGGAGAAGAGTAGCATAATTTTATTGCTGACTCCTTGTCGTACAACACATGGCACAGGCTGTAACCAGATGCGTGTTACCTCACAGCGGTTTTGCGCCGAGTCTCCCAACCACCGTGTGTGCGTCCTGTGAATAAGCCTGCAGGTAGCACAGCAGCTGCCAGGAGGGTTTGCTGTGCGACAGGGCGGACCATGGCGGCTGAGACCCAGCAGCCCCGTCCTGTGTGGTTTCCTGCAGGGCCTGACCCTCACGCTTGTCGCGTTTGTAGAGCTCCTGCCCCAGCCCTCTCACGGGACGGGTGTTTGTGACTCTCCTGACACTGGCACAGAAAATGCAAAAAAGAGGGACGGGACAGGGACAGCACAGAGTGACGTATGGAGTTCGAGTAGTGGACGGAAGGTTAAAGATGTTAAAAACTGTGATTTGATCTTAAAGAACAGAGAAAGAACTTCTTTGGGGGCAATTTTAAGACAAGTGTGCTACTTTCTCTGTTGTTTCGGCCCCGTGGGCGTGTCCTTCCTCTGTTTTGTTGGCGGTGTTGATGTCGGTGGTGGTAGTGTTGGTGTTGGTGATGGTGATGTTGATACTGGTTGCTGTGGTGCTGCTGGCAGGGGTGTGGTTAACGTCGGTGATGGTGGTGTTGATGGTATGATATTGGCAGCGTTTCTGTCAGTGATGATGGCGTCGATGCTGGTGGTGTTGATGCTGGCGTTCGTGTTGGTGTTCGTATTGGTGGTGTTCACGTTGGCAACAGTAGTATTGGGATGTTGGTGTCGGTGGTGTTAGTTTTGCTGCTGACAGTCGTGTCGGTGTGGTGGTGTTGACATTGGTAGTGTTGATTGTGTTGGTGGTGTTGGTGATGCGTTGACGGTGGTGGTGATGATGTTGGTAACGTTGGTGTTGGTGGTGTTGGTGCCGGTGATGTTGGTTATGTTGGTGGTGTTGATGGTGGTGGCGATGATGTTGGTAATGTTGGTGTGGTGGTGTTGATGGTGGTAGTGTCAGCGTTGGTGTTGGTGCCGGTGATGTTGGTGACGTTGGTGGTGTTGGTGGTGGTGGCGATGATGTTGGTAATGTTGGTGTGGTGGTGCCGGTGGTAGTGATGATGGTATCAGGATTGGTGGTGGCAGTGTTGGTGATGTGGTCTTGATATACTGGTGGTGACACCAGAGGTGGTGGTGGTGTGGGTGGGCTTCTTTGTGAGTTCTCGTTTTCCCAGTGGAAGGCTCTGTCGGAGAGACTGCTGTCTACCGGATGCCAAGTATCACTGGGATCGGAGATGCCGTGGCGAAGAGGTCCCCTGAGATGCCTCTCCTCGTGCAGGCCACTCCCCATCTGAGCAGGGCACCCATGTGACGAACAAGTCCCCACACAGAGACGGTATCAGAAAGCAGGGAGTGTGTGGACACAATAAAAGTGATAACCATCGGTAGATTGGTACAGAGCTGGGCTACGTTACGGTGAGCGACAGGGAAGGTCATCAGAGCGCACGGATGAGCGAAGCGGCTGGCGGCTGCATCAGGACAGACCCCCTCGCTGAGTGCGGGGGCAGGAGAGCGTCGGGGTGTGATGCACAGGAATGGAGCATCATTTCTGGCATTGAGCGCTGGCAGTCGTCAGCTGGGAGGTCGTCCAGGGGCTTGGATTCAGCCCTGGGCCCCGCAGGATTGGATGAAGTATGTGAATTCACCCAGAGGCACGAGCAGATCGTTGAAACCCATTTACTTCTAGCTCGAGATCTTTCCTGGAAATTCACCAGAATGGATCTTCCCGGCTCTTGACCTTTCTCTAGAGGAAGCTGATTACGATCCACTCCAAACCAGCAGCACACACTCCACGTGGACCCTTCCGGAGCCCACGGTCCCCAGACGGGCTGCACCCTGCTCAGGTTATAGATGTGTCCTCCCCACTCCTGCGTGATTCCCAGAGGTACCTTGTGGTTCTCTGAAGTCTGTGCTTCTCACAGAGCAATCTTCCCTTCTGGGGGTCATGGCCTCTGCTGCCCCCCATGACAATATTTTTTTGGAAAAACAAGCTGGATACCGAGAGCCGATGAACGGCCCCAGAAAGTGCCTCCGTGGCCGCAAGCCTGTGCGCCCCGTCATCTGTTCTCGTTGGCGACGGCAGAGGCGGCCAGCACAGACGGAACAGCACGAGTGTGTCTGTGCCTCCCGCGAGCAGTGGGCCCGCACACACACGGCAGTGTAGAGGCTGGCTCCCCACCCCGTCCACGGAGCCGGGTGGCAAACCACTAGTCTAGCCGGCTCTGTCTGCCCCCCCCCCCGCCCCCGCTCCACTAAGCCCGTCTCCTTGTTCGCGGCCCCTCCCGCCCCACTCCTGCCCGGGAGGTTGAACCCCACTCCGGGGAGAGAGCAGATCCGGCCTGTGCTCCTCTACAGGTGAGCCGGCTCAGGTGGGCTGTGGAGGTGGGGGTGGCCCCTCCGGTCCCGCCCTGTGGCCCTCGGTGTCCCCCGGAAGCAAGACCTAAAAACCAGCCAAGTGAGATTCCGGGCTCCTGTCACTGTGATAGGCCACCGGCAAAATTCCCCGGGCATCACAGCGGGTGGCAGGAAAACGGGCATTTGACCGAGCTCCCTCCCCGCAGCTGCACCGAGGAGCCTATCACTGGGACAGGGTCCCCGGGAGCCCACCGCCTCGGGGATGGTCTCCCGGGACTCTGCACACGAAGCCCCGGGGGCCCAGAGGTTCATCCCCGCTCCCGGTTGTTTTAAAAATTATTGCTTCCGTTTCATCCTGAAAGTTGAGAGATTTGCATAAATTGCTGCCTTCGTCTTCCTTACTTTTTCTAAACTGGATAACGAAATCCCATCTCTGCCCTCACATGCTGTGTGCAAATCACTAAAATCTATAAGCCTTGAATAGATTTAGAAAATCATACGCTGCTATGAAAGAGACCCATAAATGAGTCTTTGTATTTGAAGTTTTGTCATTTAACAAATGCATTGTTATCCATTATCCCTTCAATACTTAATAAACAGCTCGTAATGAAACACAGGAAGGCACAATGGGAAAGGGCTTTTTTCCCCTTCCTTTCTTTCAAAAACAGCTATTTCCTTGCAGGTAGTAATTTTGTTTTAAGAAGAACGATGTTTAGCGCCAGGCTTTTTAATAAAACATGTGCGAGAGAATAATTCTCCTAAAACATTCTGTATCTACAAAAATCTATATGTGGGAGAACGTGAATTATCCACTAATAGATTTTATTACATAGCAGTTAAGAATTTTTCTGGAGACATCTAGTCAAAGGCATCAATCTTGGGTAACAAGGCACGGGAGAGAAAGGGACTTACTGAAAACGGGCATTCTTCCCTTCGTGGGGAGTTCGTTACCTGCTCTGGGGCTACTGTTTCCTTCTAGAAGGTGGAGCGCTCTAGGCCGTGGTTCAAGCATGGGACGTTTTGTGCGCAGCTAACACGATAAGCCGCAAGTAAGGGAGTCAGCGTGTATTCACTTAATCCACGTTCTCTGGGGGTGTGTGCCTGCCAGCGGAGTGTCTGCACTGGGGAAACCGAGGCACTGAGAGGCTGTCCTCAGGTAGCCGGCCTTGAGCAGCAGGAACAGCAGGCAGAGACTCGAATTCAAGAGACCAGGGGCGGAGGCCCACGGTGGGGTGAGGAGGCCCACGCGGGGGTACACTCGCTGTTTTAATGCACAGAGACATTCTCATTCAGGTGGGAACGGCCACTTAGAAGCTGAAAGGAGGTGAGAGGGACTCGAGGGAACCAGGGGCGGAGAGCAGGAGGCAGAGGAAGAGAGCACTGCAGACGCCTGGCGCGTAAGGGAAACCCACCGCGGGACTTTCCCGGGTGTTTGCTGTGAAATCTTTCAAACTTACGGAGCGGCTGAGCCAGGAACACCCGTACGGCCCCCGCGTAAGTCCCGCGCTTAACGTGTCGCCGCGCGGGCTCCTTCGCACACCCAGCCCTCCCTCCCGTCCCTGTCTGGACCCCAGAACCGATGAACGGGGGCCACAGCCCCGACACTCCACATGCACCTCACGGAACAGACGTCAGTATTTGTTGGCGGTTTTGAGGCAGACGTTCCCAGAGAGAAAAATGCACACGTGGCAAGTGTGACAAACCAAAACTGCCATCGAGGCACAGAACGTTCCAGAAAGTCCTCTTGTGCCCGGTCGCCCCTCCCCACCCGGCCCCAGAGGCGATCGCTGCTCTGACTCCTCACTACCGCTTGCCCGTGGTGCGTCCACCATTAGCGCACCTGTTTGGGGTGCACCTCAGGCTCGGTTTGGGTTCTGCCTTTTAGCAGTGGGAAGCTGCTGGCCGTTTGGGGCCGTTCAGACATCCTGCTGTGGGCAGGTGTTTTCTGCGTTTCCCTGGTGAGCACTCTTGGTCTTGTCTTTGTCTTTTGTTTTATTTTTGAGAGAGAGACGGACAGAGTGCAAGCGGGGGAGGGGCAGAGAGCGGGAGACACAGAATCCGAAGCGGGCTCCAGGCTCCAAGCTGTCAGCACAGAGCCTGACACGGGGCTCGAACCCACGAACCGCGAGATCACGACCTGAGCCAAAGTCGGACGCTCCACCGACTGAGCCACCCAGGTGCCCCGGTCGTTGTCTCTTTATGTGACATCAAGACAGCGGCCCAGGCCTCCGTGCGCTTACCGTCCGTGGGGCGGGCGTGTTTCAGTCTCCCCTCCACCCGCCTCTCTCTGTGTTCAGTGCGTCTCCGTGGATGGCACGGATCTGGGTCCCGATGTTTCTCTGTGTGTTCTGACAGTTCGCACCCCGTGATGGGATGTGTGCCTCCTCTCAGTTTTATTATTGATGTGCTTGGAGTCAAACGTCTGTCTCCCTTTGTGACTTTTCTTTTTCTCATTTTTCCCTCTTATATAAATTGATTTTTTTTTTTTTTTTTTTTAGAATTTTACGTTACTTATTGGATTCTTACTTCTACCCTTTACGTTATGTTTCGGGCTGCTGTAGGGATTACAGTGCACAGCACCATCTACTTGAAGCTTCATTTAGAAGGAGGCTGAGGCAGAGCCTTGGGGGGACAGGGGGCGGGGGGTCAGGGCTCAGCAGACACTGGTTGGCTCGTCTACACCCCAGTGAAAGAGGACTTTCAGAGTGATCTGGCTCAAGTGACACAAATGTACACTCTCACTCTCCTTACTGTGTAAATATCGACGCTTCAATAATTAATGGTAAGCAAACTCGGGGGACAGCATCGCTCCCATTTTTATTAGCTCTTTGGAAATAATTCAGTTTAATAACTGCTGAATTTTTGAATCCCCTTAATATAAAAAGCGTTGAATGTTAGGATAAACTCCGAGCCTCCTCACCTGCCCCACTTTGCAGGTGAGTCTCAGATGGTCCCAGGAGGTCGTCCCCCAAAACTGACCCAGTTGTTCCCCAGGATCTGTGGAAGCCCTATGCATCCCGCTGGCTGTATCTCCTCTGTGAGTGGAGTTCAGCTGAGCTAAGGCCCCAGGACTCCCCACTCCTCTGGAGGAACCTCCTCCCCGTGTGGATGGAAGCCTGGGGGCCACAGGCTGGGAACAGCAGAGTCGGGCGTATGGGTGAGCGAGGATCGGACTCAGGAGCCAAGTCTCAAGCTGCACAGGAAAGGGTCCTCGGGTCGCCCAATGTGGCTGGAGGGTGGCCCGCCATCCCACAGCCCTGCCGCTTGTGCAGGGACCCCCAGACGTTGCGCTGAGAGCCCACCCCTCAGTTTCCCCAGGGAGCGGAGGTTGTGAGTGAGATCCCGGGTAAGGGGCTGCTTTCCATTCAACTGGGCCCAGGGCCAGACGCCTCTGATTGATCCTGGCTCCCGCGGCACCCCTGCACGTCACGTGCTTCTCCCCAGAATGTGGGTGACGGTTCTGTCTGCCCCAGGGTGGTTGGCAGGGTCAGCAGGGTAATCCATCCAGAGCTGTTAGATGGGCACCGGCCCATCTCAAGTGTCACCGAGTCATCACTGGGCCCTTATGACTATTACTGTTAGTTTTACGATGGCTCTTCTTGCTGTGATGATGGCTGTCAGCGTGAGGACCGTCACTTCCCTGCCGGGAGCCACCAGGGTGTCCTCCTTGGTGATCTGGGGTCTCCCAGCTGCGTGGGACCTCTTTGGCGGCAGCATGGGGGAGGGGTCGGTAATTTGCATTACCGTTGTGTTTCTCAGATAACGGACACGGCACGGGCTGCGCTCAGAAATGGAAATTAAATTTTTAATAGGCTCTCCGGTAGTTACAAAGACAGGAGGGCACTGGAGGCCCCAGCTTGATGGCCACAGATGACGGAGTCATTACTCACACTTGCCTTGGGGGCCCAGGGTGGGCTCAGATGCTCACATGGGAGCGAGCCCACAGGCGGGACTCGCTCATAACAACCGTGCGTCAGGAGCACCTGGGTGGCTCAGCCGGTTAAGCATCCGACTCTCGATTTCGGCTCAGGTCGTGATCTCGCAGTTTGTGGGTTTGAGCCCCACGTCAGGCCCCATGCTGACAGCACAGAGCCCATTTGGGGTTCTCTCTCTCCCTCTCTCTCTCTCTCTCTCTCTCTCTCCCTCTCCGCCTCTCCTCTGCTCGTGCTCACTCTCCCTTTCAAAATAAATAAATAAACTTAAAAAAAGAAAGAAAACGTGTTGTCCGAGTCTCCCACCTCACCCGGCCGTCGGGTTCGCCCTCAGACCGTGACGTCCCCAGGGGGAAGCACGGACCGTGTGCTCGCACAGGAGTGGAAGGCACAGAGCGAGAGAAGGGGCTGCATTTTGCAACTTGTGTTCCTGCCCCAGGAGGCGCCTGCCCCCGCCTACCGTGAAAAGTTTGACCCTCTGGCAGGCTCTCTGTGGGGTTAGGCGGGAGCATTTCCTGTTAAAGTCAATGTTCATGTTTCATCTTTGCGAGTTGTGTTAAAACCATTAGCCAGTCAAGCACCCTTCCTACGGCCTCATGGCCCGGGGTCCTGAGAGGTCCTGGGCGCAAGAAGTGCCCTGGGAATTTCACGCCCCGCCGTGGGCACGTTCAGGTGTCCATTGGAACCCTCTTGCCGTGGAGACAGGAAGTGCAAACTCCTTATGTTTGCACATCTGGAACAGCTAACTGTGTCTGCAGTAGGGTGCTGAGCGAGCCTCTCCAGGAGCCGGGCTCTGCGTCCACAGCGGGCGGCACTAACACGATCAGGAGAAAGAACTGTCTTCTCCTGTGGGTAGTGGATGATCTCCAAGGTCTTTTCTGGTCGGTGCCAGAACCGCGTTTTTCTTGGTGCCCTAGATGGGTCGTATGTGCTCATGCAGGGGGCAAGAGGAAAGCCAGAGTCGGGAGGTGGTACCACAGTCCAGCGTCTTGATTCAAGCTGTTTCTCCGTATCTGATGTTAAAGCTTCGTAGTTTCAGCGTCCATGGCTCCTTCCAGCGTGCAGCTTAGGACAATGTAGAAGATACGTTATTCTGTCCGGCTTCTGTGCAGAAGAGCCATTATAAATGGATGGTATAGGGGGACCCAGGGAAATTGAGACGGAGTCAAGGCCCCCCAAGGAAATGCTGCTGATTATTGCTGTTTACCAAGCTCCCTGTCCGGGCACTGAGAGTCAGTTAGGAATAATTGTAATGCAGGTGGGAAGAATCCTGGCTGAGAGGTCAGGAGCCCCCTTCAACCCGCTGACCCCACCGCCTCTGTGCGCACCGCTCTCCGTGCTGCAGAGAGCCACCCTGGCCGCCCGACTCGAGAGGGGCTCGGCAGCTGGAGAGGAGCGTGTTCTGGAAAGCATGTGTGCCATGCAGATTAAACAGGGGTTCCAGAATACTCGTGACAAGCAGAGACACCTGTGGGTGTTACCGCCTTCCGTTAGGGCACCTCAGGGGAGCTCGGCCTGACCCCACTAACGAAACTTCTCTGTTCTCTTCTTCCTAGGTAAGTGATCCCGCTTGGACACGCGTGCCCATACCCACCCGCCTCGCCCACGAGGACGTGTCTCCGCTCCCGGGGCTCCCCCGTGGGTGCCGCGCGAAGGTCCTGCGTGGACCGCGAAGACCGGTGAGCGGATCTGCCGCTGCGGCCGTGCGTGGGCGACACCGGTCACGTGTGCGAGTCTGCGGGGGCGTCGCTAACTTGCGCACGTAGGGGAGGGGTGCAGAGGAGGCCCCGAAGCCGTGAACCAATGAGCACTTGGTGTGGACGCTCCGACTTGAGAAGCCAGTGTAGAAAGCGGGTAGACTCCACCGGGGTGCAATCCGCGAGGCCCAAACAAGAGAGAGCAGGATTCCAGGGGGAGCATCAGACCCACTCGCACCGTAGCAGCCCGGCGGTCTGGTCTGTTCTGTGTGACCCGGAGGCACGGGCTCCTGCTGGGACCCCGTTTTCTGCTTCGCGGGGTCCCCTTGGGCTGCTTCTTCAAGGCTCAGGTTGTCCTTCTGTTTGTGGCAACCAGTTCAGAGGTGTTTTCGGTTACGGGAAATGTTAACGGTAAATAGCTGAAGGTGTCTCCTGCTCCCTGGAATCCAGACCGATGCGCGTGTGGCGTGAATCGGTGTGGTCAGGAGACGCTCTCTTTGCGCCTGAGCCGTGCGCTCTCTTAGAGCGGGATTTATCGCTCTCTCTAAGCTTACGTGGAAGTTTACGCGCGTTACTGTTTTTAGAAAGAAAAGAGCGAAGCCGGGCAGTGGGCACTCCCGCACCTGTGGTGACCTGTGTCCATACCCACCCCGTGTCGTGCGGGGGTGTCAGCAGTGGGGAAGAGGTCAAGGCCAAGTGCAAAGTAGAAACACACCGGAGGTGACGGTTGTCGTTGTCCGAGCTCGTGCAGTCCTGCGTGCTGGGAACATCTTCCTGAGTGCTACGGGGAGCCTCACGTGGGCTGTGAGCTTCCTGGCGTCCAGCGAGTGCAGGGAAATGCGACATCATGAGCCGGAAACATTCTTCCTTCCTTTTTGTTCCCGGTGGAAAAGACTTCTACGGAAGTTAGTTCCTTTCGGACAATATTTGGAATATTTCTAGACAAAAGACCCAGGTTTTGTGTGGTTGTTTGGCCATTTCACTTAATAAAACAGCGGGAATAACAATAGAATCCAACTCACTGATGTCGTGTAGGCCAAAGATGATTTGTCCGAATGAACATTCCAGCAGTGGCTTGATTGGATCCCAGGGAGAACCTGGGATCGCCGCAGGGGGGTACGCACCCTGGGAAGCACAGGGAAAGGCTGGACCGGGCCGCAGCGGCCTGGGGTGTTGGTTGTGAGTGGAGTAACCAGCCTGAGAAATGGGACGCGCGGTCGGGGGGAGGACCTCTGGGGAGAAGAGGCCCATCGCGGACCCAGGAGGAGGGCATGGCCGGAGATCTCACGGAGCGTGGGCAGCCGGCGGGCCCAGGGTGCAGGCCCAATTGTGAATGTGAGGGACTTTCTTTTAAAAGAGGATGAAAGAAACAGAATGAAAGGTCCTAAAGAATGATTCCAGTAAAAGTGAACGTAAAGGCTGTTTTGAAGACGCGGCCCGGATGTTTCCTCGGGTGAGCACGTTCGCGGGATCGTGAACGCCGGACTGTGCTGTGCAGGCTCCGTGTCGGTGGGACTCGCCCCGCATCTGTAGAAGGACAAAGGTCACGGGTCATATGAGGGCATAGGTCACACTTCACCTGGAGTCCCGGTGTGGCATTTGGCCGTGGGGGGATTGAGTCGAGGGTCCAACTACCCACATCCTGAACAAAGTGGGAAATTCTTCCGTATCATCTGCTTGATGTGATTCAACAGGTCAGGTAGGTCTGTGGAAAATGGACCCAACCCTTCCACTTCCCTTTGAGTATCGCCACTTATTCTCACCGTGAAAGCCCATGTGTCTTTGGCTCGCGCCGCAGGGAGATACCGTGGGCCCACCGAGGACGCCAGGGCTGGCAGCGTGCTTTTTACGGAAATCCCCCTTCCTTGCCCTGGGCTCTGGGGCGGATGCGTCCAGCTCCCTGTGGCCTCGTGTGCCGCCCTGGATCAGGGCACTGCTGTCCTTGGAACGGGGACCTCACTACTTACAGTTGTCTGGAGGCGCTCTGGAGTCCCTGGGGCTTGGCGCTCAGTGCCTCGACTCTGGGAGGTCTGTGTGGTTCCTGCGTGCTGTCTGCAGATGGGGAAACTGAGGCCCAGAGAGGCTGGGCAGCTATTCAGGACCACACAGCACCTGGTGATGAGCCATCCTGACCCGCCTGTGCAGGTTTTCTGGGCCTGGTCTTCCCCGGGCAGACACGTGGGGGGCAGGGGCCCGGGCTGCAGGCGCTCACCTGCGTGCCGGGCGCCGTGGACGATGCAGCCAGGTGTCCTTGCCACGTGTAAATCTGACTGATCTGAAACACGGTGATATCACTCCTTTCCTGATGGTCGTGTGTGGCAATGTGGTCCTTGATCTGGGCCCAGAGTCAGCGGGAGGGAAGCGCACGCCCCCCCTCAGCCCCGCACGGTGCCTGCTCAGTGCTTTCCAGGTCCACCGAGGGCTGGATTTGGGAGACGCATCTGGTTTAAGGAGGGAGAGATGCACAGGGTGGGCACTCAGAGCGCAGAGCGGGGACAGTGCTCCTGTTCCAGAACAGCTCAGCACTCACGGCTTTGCTGGCAACGTTTTGCTGAAGATGTAGGGCTTGAGGCTATATTTCTTGAGGAAATTACTCTTAAGTTCGCGCCTGCTTTCATTCACGTCTGGAAGGAAGGTCTGTGATGTGAGGTGTGGGGTGCGTCCCAGTGGCTGCCGCAAGGTGAGGGTGAGAAAGAGGTGAATTTGGGCAGGAAGGGGCGGGGGCCGCTGTCGCCCTGACTGGTGGCGGGCTGGCGGGGGGAGGGAGGCTCTAAGCCGGTCCTGAACACACAGGAACTGGCCCCGTGTCCCCTGGCTCGCCGGGAGTGCGCTGTCCCTGCGGGGAGCAGCTCTGGGATCCAGTCCACGGTCCCGGGAGCCAGGAACTCAGGCGTGACTCACTTTCTGCCTTCGTTCCTGTGACCCTAGGGACAGAAGGTAACCCGCGGCCGGAGGAGCCCAACACGGACTTTGGGTCTGGGCAGCTGACTCTGACTTGTCCGTGGCTCTCGAGGGTCAGTGCTAACGGGGCTGGGGGCCGGGACGGGGCTGTTGCCTGAGTCACGACCCTGGCATCCAGCCCGTGCAGGATAGGTGCTAAGTAGCTGTTGCGGGAACAGCGAGATGGAAGGAACAGCACGTGAGTGTATCTTCCCTCCCACAGGCTAGGGTGTCGGGGGCCACGGGGGGGCCAGGCTCCGCGTCTGCCTGCTCGCACGTGGCGGGACTGCTGCTCACTCCACGGCCCCACACGGGCTCCCCTGTCTGTCCTTTCCATTCGTTGTTACGTATTCCCTACGAGCAAGTGACGTATCGGGAAAGAATCATGCACGGAGGACCGGATGCGGCATCCACACGGGGGGTCGGAGGCAGATGAGGGTGGAGTGTCGAAGGCCCACTGCAGGGCGGGCTGTGGGGCTCCCTGCTCCCTCCCCGTCAGCGTCCTGAATGCGAATAAGAACCAAGAGAGAACGACTTCCGGTCGGTGCTGAGTGTCCCAAATCGAGTGTGGGAGGGAGCACACAGCGTGTGACGTGCTGTCCCGGACATGAGTCTTTTCTGGAATCCTGAGTGAGGAACCTGCACCTTCAGTGGACGAGCCCTCTTTGCAGATGGGGAAACTGAGGCCCGGAGGGGCCAGGCAGCTCACACGTGGTGCAAGCGAGAAACAGCTCGCGGCCCCTCTCCGTCCTTCCCAACACGCCGTCACCGCCGCACCTGTGCCTTTGCCTCCGGGTCCTCCGAATGCGGGAAGAGTGAAGTCCCTGGGTAGCAGGGCTGTTTCCCCCCCCCACGCTTCCTACCACTGCCGGCCGGGTTCTGGAGTGTGGCGGGCCTGCGGGGGTGTTTTCAGTGAAGGGAATGTGGCGGAAAACTGCCAAGGCCTTAAATGTGTCCACGTGACTCCTTCCTTCCCCCTCGAGGACACACCCTCCATCTTTCTGCTCCTCGACTTGGCCAATCAAAGCGTTAATCCGGGAACGTGTGTATGGCTCTCGGGGAAGGAGACACACCTGCCTGCAGGGTCTGGGAAAGGAAGGGCACAGGGTACAAGGCAGACCCGCGTGTGGCGATGCCGGCGGCCCACGACCGACCACCTGCCCGGCGTCCCCAGGGTGAGGAATGTCCATCCGTCCGTCCCCCCATCAACCCATCAGGGGCCACTCTTCTCACTCGGGCGGAACCGGTGCAGGGCGACTGGTGTCCGGAAAGCCCCGGACACGCAGAGAACGTCGAGGTCCGACCACGCAGACACGAGGTCACCTGTAACCACGACTCTGTCCTGTAACCACGCGGTTTCCCTACGACGCGGCTTCAGTGACACGCACCCCATTGCGAGGGTGTTGGGTTTTCTTATCTGCCTGAGTGAGTTTGCAACATGTTGTGTGAGTTTTTCAGTAGAATATAGTTTCTTAAGTCAGATGCAACAACTAAAAATAAATATATATATACACACACATACACAGACGTTTATAAATACAGACATTTTCTCCAAAGGTAATTTTTCTAAAAGCCAGAATAGCTTTTGGTACCACATCTAATTAGGAGATTGTAGAACAACGCACAGCCATCTTGATTATAATAACCGTCTTCAGATAATGCGCTGTTAAATTAGCTCACTCAACATCTATTTTGTAAGTAGATTTGGTTTATTTTTAGTTCTTATTTGAAGCCAGGAATCCAAATGGAGGAGAAGGGTTTCAGCGAGCTTGTGAGACCATGGGGACGGTGCCCGGGGGCTTAGCAGGGCAGCGCCTCCGAGCAGCTCCGTGCTTTCCGGGAGGAAGTTTGAAGAAAAGCCATCAGCACGGGCAGCCTTCGCTGTGCCTCAGAGACAAGCTTCCACTCGAAGAAAAAGAAATGACGTGCTCACAGAAAACAGCACAGCCTGCAAACATGTGGCCGTGATTCTCAAATTGCCAAGGTCACCCAAAACAAGGCAAGTCTGAGAAACTGTGACAGCCCAGCCCTGTGGATCCCAAGGAGACATGAGGATTAAGTGTCATGTGGGGTCCTGGGCGGGGTCCCAAGGGTGTCAGAATAGTGAACAGACTTGGGGCGCGTGGGGGGCTCAGTCGGTTGAGTGTCCGACCTTGGCTCAGGTCATGATCTCACAGCTCCTGAGTTCGAGCCCCACGTCAGGCTCTGTGCTGACGGCTCAGAGCCTGGAGCCTGCTTCAAGTTCTGTGTCTCCCTCTCTCTCCGCCCCTCCCCTGCTTGCACTCTCTCTCTCTCAAAAGTAATAAACATTTAAAAAGTTAAAAAAATGAATAGCGAACAGACTTCAGTTTGTAACCGTGGGTCAGCATCTGCTTGCTGTGATAACAGCAGCAGGCGCCACAGTGAGGTGCAGTGGGGGGGCCTCTCTGTCCCGTCTTTGCAACTTTTCTGTAAATGCAAAACTTTCCTAAACTTCAAAGGCCGTTTGAAAAACTCATAAACAAGATCAATTAGAACACCCGCTTCTACCACTGGAGCAAAACCGCGGCCAGTGCAATATTCTGGTGTATTTGCCATCTCTGTGCCCCGGGGTTCACCAGGGGAAACCATGTGGGGGGTACAAGTTCGTATCCTGTTTCCCCGTCTTGCTGTGGGAACACGGCATCGTCCCCGCGTCTCTAAAAACGATGTGGCCGATCAGTCCACCGATAGGGAGATCCGTATGTACGTAAATACATTCTGGGAGACCATCGCCTCCTCCTGAAAGCGGAAGTGAGCTCAGAAATGGATTCGGTGTGGCACACCCCTCACGCCCCGCGCAGCCTGAGGGGCCCCCGCCGTGGGGTCTTGGTGCTCCGAGGCGGAGACCCGGGCCTGGAGAAGCCGCCCTCACCTGTTGGGAGCTGGTCCTCGGCCACATCCGGCCAGTCGGTGCTCGTGCCGCTGAGTCCCTGCACGCTGGCGGGCAAGGAGCTGGCGCCCACTCGAGGGAGGCTGGAGCACCGTGTGGGAGCACCGTGAGCGTCCCAGAGCCACCGCAGGCGCAGCTGACCTGGGCTCTGCGGCACGCACGCGAGGGCTCAGGACGGGGGCACAGCACTTCCGGCTAATTGAGGAGCCGACGTGTCTTGAAAACAGGGCCCCGGTGTTGCCTTACTCTCGCGAAGCCAACACCGGAGCGTTTTTCAGCGATCGCTCATGAAATGCTCTCCCCCTCACCCACGTCCTCTCCTTCCGATGACCTACTTTTGGTCTCCGTTTCCAGCACTGGCAGAACTGGGTCAGGATAGGAGGCAGGCTCCGTGATGTATGTTTTCACGGACTCAGCCATTTTACCTGCCGTTCTGCGGGCCCGAGATGCGCGGAAGCTTATTATTCAAACTGCAAATAGGCAGCAGCTCGGAGCAGAGGACGGTCAACTTAAGTGATCGGGGCTCATTTCTCCCTGCGTTTGAGAATCTCTTTGGCGGGCCTGGCCGTAGAAGCCCACGGGGCCTTCTGAGCTCTCACACGCTCACACGCACACACAAGCCCAGCCACCACGGAGGGAGCACGAGAGAGGTGCGGCCCGGTGATCACAGACGCGAGAGGGCACTGGCCTCCGCCGAGCAGACCGTGGCGGCCCGCGGCCAGGCCGCGAGGCAGAGTCTGGCTCTGATTTAGTGCTTCGCCGTCCTTAGAAACCGGAGACCTCACCTCCGCGTCAGCAAACACAGTGGGCCTGATTGCAGTCTCTGGACGGGTGGGAACACGAATAAATCAGTGCCGGCGAAGGGTGTCTTTGTGAATTTCAGCATCCCAGCGGGCACACGTGGCAGTTCTCGAGAGCAGATAAAAGGAACTCATTCTCTGTGAGCATCTTATCAGGCATGTAGGAATTTTCCAGATATTACTCTACAGTATATCCATGAAAAAAAGAAAAAGAACACCCGAGCTTCACCACTTACTGTGTCAGTGCAGAATCCCAGTAAAGGCATGGAAATAGACAGAGGGAGGGGAATGGAAGAAAATATAGGACGTCACCTAGGTCAGGGGTCCCCAAATGTGGATTTCCAGGCCCTGCCTCAGAAAACCGCAGCTGGCGGTGTGGACCAGGGCGGGGAGTCTCTGTGCCCCCCAGGCGATTCGGATGTACACCCACCCGCCAGCCGCGGTGTAGGTCGGTGATCGTCCCAGACGGAGGAAACTTCTAGCTCACTCGATAACATGCTCCACCCGTCCGTGTCTTCGGCCGCCTCGCACTCTTAGAACCCACCTTCCCGAAAATAGCTTAGGACACGTGTTTCTAGCACTGCCGTAATCCCCCAGATATCCAGCAGTGGGTATCCGATCACGTGGCAATGATGGGGCGTAGCACCAGGGTGGCCAGCCTTCACACCAGGCAGCAGTGGGACCTGTGCGGGACAGACCTGTCTCTCCAGGAGGGACTCACCAGCCCACCCGGCAGATCAGGACATTCAGGTAGTAAGCGTCCTGTCCCCCGCTTTTGATGGAGGTGAAACTCAGCGTCCCTGCAAACCCTCTGAACCAGCCCCTCGTGCCTTAAATCAGGATCCCCAAGGACAGATCAGAGCCTCATGGAGCACAGGGTCCAGATCCGTCCGGAAACCCCACACGCACCCCATATACCGCTCCTGGAGTTGTCCTCTTTCTGAACACCCCTCAAAGGAGCACCCGAGAGTATAGAAGGCAGCATATTTCAAATCACTAAATTTCTGGGTTGAGGATCTTTCTGATCGGATTTTCAAACAACTTTAAATGAATAACGCTCCGCTGAAAACCACACACAAAGCTACCCAGGCTTTCAATAAGGAAATTTCAAATGCTGAATATAGATGCAGCTGATATTTACAATGATTTCCAAATGATGTTAACCCAGCCATTAGCAAAGTTTACAATTGATTTTAATGAGAACCTTCACCATATGGAAAAATCCCCCCGCCCCTTCTCTCTCTCCCTCCTTTCTTACCCCTAAAATATGATGCTCGCTCCATAACATCCTGAGATACCAGCTGTGCGTGAAAAACTTGCTGTCTATCAGCATCTGTGAATGGCAATAGGACGTCCTTACCTCTCAAGTGCAAGACGTGACACCACGGGGGCCAGCGCTCAGCCCTTCCCCCTCCCCCCCCCCCCTTCTCTCCCCAGTGCCTCCTACACCCTCTGTCCCACCTCCTGCCTTCCTGTCCCCAGCACCTGTCACTCACATCTCCCTTCAAAGCTCACTTCGAATGTCACCTCCTCCAGGAAGCCATACTTGATTACCTCCCCCTCCCCTCTGCCCACGCACATATAGCTGAATCTCCGATCAGCTCTTGCCACTTCTTTCAGGGCTCGTGTGTCATTTGAA
Source organism: Panthera uncia (assembly GCF_023721935.1). NCBI lineage: Eukaryota > Metazoa > Chordata > Mammalia > Carnivora > Felidae > Panthera > Panthera uncia. The sequence continues at coordinate 2,258,178 of NW_026057578.1, read as the reverse complement.
TCACAGTGACTGTTGTCCAGACCTCTTGCATGAATCTTCCCTAGATGTGGGCTCCCTCCAGGCGGAAGGCAGATCCTGGGAGCTGGCCCCAGGCAGGCTCTGAGAACGGCACCGGTGGGCATCTGTACAGCTGGGATGAGGCCCCTGCTGCTCAGCAGCAGCCGTCCCCGGTATAAGATGGCTGTCCCCATCCTGCTCACCCCTGTGCCCTCCCAGGCTCCACCTGCTTCCGTCCAAGCAGGGGCAAGGGCATTAATTGAGTGACCAGACGTTTACTGAAGCCACATATTTCCTGGGCCCGAGGTTGACTGGTGATATATTGACATGATCCTCGCTGAATTAAGAGCGGTAGATTTATTTTGCCTCGGGAAACACAGACGGAATTTGGGCCCAAATATTCATCATCTCAAGAGCAGGTCTGGACTATTGCGGCCCAGAGGATTTAGATGGTCGTAAATATGCTGTTTTCTGGACGTGGGGACGAGAGGCCACAGGCGGCCGCTGTGGGCTGGTGGGAAGGGCCAGGTCCTGTGGAGGCCTCGCAACAACTTGCCTTGTCCACTGCATGGCCTTGAGCCTTGGGGACAGGGGGCCGGTGGACACCCTGGGCCCCACCCTACCCCTGGAAACAAGACACCGTTGTCCCCACGCTTCCCTCAAAGTGTCAGGCACAGCGCAGGGTTCAGAATCGTGTTCGGGCGACAGAAAAAGGAGGTTTTGTTCAATGTGGAATTTGCCTAGTTTTACATCCAGCAACCAATGAAAAGGTTTAAAGTCTCAGGTGGCCCAGCCTGCTGTCCCCCTCCTGGGTCCAGGGCGATCACTTCTCATGACGTGGCCTGGGACCCCCACCTCAAGCCCGCAGGGTCAGCACAGAAGGACTCGGGACGCATGAAGGCCCACGGAGCCCCCTGGCCGCCCCCACACAGCCAGCCAGTCAGATTATGCTTTTCCAGCAGGTGGGACCCTCCTCACAAGGCCTCTCTTCGAGCTGCACGCGCTGTCTGTCAGGAGTTGGGGGGGGGGGGTCCCTGCTCCGTCCCAGGTGTCCTTTCTGAGGACGTGGTTGAGCTGTGGCTGCCATCACACGGAGCGTCACTCTGCATGGAGACCCCAGGAACAGACGCGCAGCAAATCCCGGGTTCTGTGCCACGCTGCCATCCTCCCGCTGAAGGGCCCTACCTCTCTTTGAACCACAGCCGGGGACGGAGAGCACCGCGCACAGTGACAGATGCAGACAGAATCATCGCCTCGGACGTATTCGTCCTCTCGGAAGGCTAAGCGAACAGCCTCCCTCCCTTCCCCTCCCTCCCTCTGGCTTGTCCAGTTTTCACAGAGACGCCACCCGTGCACCTCCCACCTGCTCCCGGGCGAGACCCAGAGCCCCTTTCTCTGCCAGCGGGGCCCCTGGCCCTCCCTGACGTGATGCCTCCGAGAGCTGCTCTCTTGCCCGGATGCTGTCCCCACTCTCCCGGCCAGCCTGCCAGGCCCTGCGCCGGGCAGTGGACTCCGGCCTCCTCTTCCCCCAGCCCTGGGCCCTCAGTGCAACAGGGACAGGCCCTCAGACCCACACATCCTGCTCTGACCAAGCAGCCCGTTCAGCGCTCCGCCCCTTCTCTGCCACCGCCCTCGCTCCCCAGGGCAACACCTGTCGTTTGTGGAGCCCACGTCAGACACGACCTGGGCATCACGTCCTGCCCCTCGTCTCTTGGACTCCCCGGAGGTACGCTAACAGCCTCCACTTTACAGGTGGGGAAACCAAGGCACAGTGGCTACGCTGCACCGCACTTGGCAGGCAGGATCTACATTCTCGCCACCCTGGAAGGGCATCTGCCCCCAGCGTGTCCCTGAGTCCCGGCATCACGGAAAATAGTTTACAAGGTCATTTGGCACACAACTCGGCAGCTGGGCTGTTTTTTGTTTTTAATTTTTTTTTTAACATTCATTTTTGAGAGACAGACACGGAGCGTGAGTGGGGGGAGGGGCAGAGAGAGAAAGGGAGACACGGAATCCGAAGCAGGCTCCAGGCTCTGAGCCGTCAGCACAGAGCCCCACGCGGGACTCGAACCCACGAACCGCGAGATCATGACCTGAGCCCAAGTCGGACGCTCAACCGACTGAGCCACCCAGGCGCCCCGTCGGCTGGGCTGTTTTAAAGCAAAACGGCAGAATAGCCGAGAGACTGGATGGATGGTGACGGCACAGGGCCCGATGCGGCCTCGGATGGAACGTCAAACCTCGGTCTTCCCACCTGGGCCCCGTTCCCAGGTCGCCAAGAGTGAGTGCCGCGCTCACGCCCAGCTCCTGCTTAGAAGTTTGCCCTGGGCGTGCCTGCCTCCCCGTCCGGGGCACAAGGCTGGTCACCCTTTCAACACCTACAGCAAGTCCTATTGGTATAATTCAGGACTTCTTCAACGTATTGGGATACACCTCCCTAAAAAATTCATGAATGATGAGCACGCGGCCGGATGACTTTTCACAAACGAGACCCCAGTGCGGCCGGCACGTGGAGCCAATCACGTGTATCTCCCACCCCCCTGGGAAGCTCTCTCGGGGCTACCCGAGGGGTGACCAGATGCCCAAGCCCAACCCTCTGGACTAGTTTGCCTGACTCTGAACTTGAGGTACGCGGGATCTTTTGTGGCCCGATCCTTTAGCGGGACGTGGGGTTTTGAGTCCATCCGCGGTGTCCTGTGTGCCGTAGCCGGTCCGCCGTGCATTTGCTTGTCCCCTGCAGAAAGAGACAGGATCATTTTTCCCTCCGCCTGCTGATGGCGCTGGGGAGATTTCCAGGGTCAGGAGGTGGGGCTGCAACGGCCATCCGTGGGCGTAGGCATTGGTGCGTTTCTGTGCCCGCACACCTGCTGGGACAGCTGGGGCCTGGCGCAGGTGTGTGCCCGGTGTTGGCGGAAGCCTGCACACAGTTTCCCAGAGCTGCCTATTTGCAGCCCACGGGAGGGGGACGAGCCTCCACAGTGATCCGCTCCTTTGCCACTCCTGACCTTGGAACGTGGCAAGTGGCTAAGCCCCCTGGACTACAGAGCTCGGGTAATGAACATGCCCCCCCCATAGGACTGTGGGGGGAATGGAACAGACAAGACCATGACAGCAAAGCGCTCGAATAGGACCCTCCCCGTGTCTGGTCCTGAGCATCGTGCTGCCAGCCGCGTGTCCACCGTCGTGGCTCAGGACAGTCCTGTTCCGTACGTCTTCACTTCTGGTCTGTGCAGAGTTGAAAGCCTGGGCACCCTTCTGGGTCTCCTCCCTATGAATGCACAGGCGTGGCCACCACAGCTTCAAGGGTGGGGCTTCCTGTGGCCAGGCTCCCCAGTGATGGGGGCCTGTGGCGCCTCTCCGTCACCAGGAGGGCGTGGCCCATGTCACCTGTCACCTGTTCACTCTCAGGGACCATCAGATATGGCCTTTGGGTTCCAAGAAGTAACGATTGTCACTCCGAGCGTCTAGTGCTCATTCTTCACTCACGTGTCCCAGGCACCGGGCAGGTGCTCAGACCACCATCGTCCCTTTATTGACCATCCCTAGTTCCCAAGCCCAGGAAGCCCGTGGAGCCTCCACAGCCAGCCGCGTGGCTGGTGTTATTATATCAGAGCGGTCTGAGGTGCAGAGGACAGTCCCTAACCACTCCCTCTGCTAATTCTGCTCCCCCAATAGGAAAAGTACCCTTCAAGGACAGACTGGAATCTGGACCGAGCTAGATTCTATGTTGGATGGGACCATCCAGCCACCTGTCCACCTACCTATGTATCCATTCATCCACGTTCACCCATCGTTCATTATAATGGGGCCATCCATCCATCCATCCATCCATCCATCTATCCATCCATCCATCCATCCATCCATCCACCTATCCATCTATCCATCCATCCATCCATCCATCCATCCATCCATCTATCCATCCATCCATCCATCCATCCATCCATCTATCCATCCATCCAACCATCCACCCATTCATGGCACACATGCTCCTAGAACCCCACTGCCTCCCACTGGACCTTCCTGAAGTGGCTGAGTGTGGGCATCACCCTGCAGGTGTGATGCTGGACTGGAGGTTTCCACTGCAAGATTCTGGGCTCTTGGACTTTCTCTCACATTCCTTAGCGGACAGGGCTTCACGTTTAGTGGCATCTGGGACTGTCATAGGGTGGCACCTTTCTCTTCTTCAAAAGCTGACCTCACCCCTCCTAACACTTCATGACTCTTGGGGAAATGGGATGCCTCCGTTCTGGACACGAAGCCGTTGCCTCTGGGCACTCCCACCCCTGTTTCTAGCCTCCGGAGCTTTGAATCCACTCCCCTGGCCAACAGTCCAGCAGCTGCTGCTGGAAGACGCGCAGGTCACAGCAGGCTGATGGCCATTCTTTGCAGGCGCCTCTTTGACCCAGGAGCTGATGCGGCCGGTCCCAGCTGTGCTCACGCCCCCTGAGCAGGCGCCTCCAAAGGGCTTCGCGATCCCGTTTTAGAGGCCCCTGATGCACACCAGCAGCGCCTGCCCCACCTGCCCAGCAGCTGGCTGTGCCGCCCGCCACCTTTCCCTGGAAGATCCACATCCATTCTGTGAGATCCCACCGCCCTGACAGCAGAGACCCATGCGGCACAGTTTTACACTATTGGCTCTCAAGACGCGCGTGCACGTCCACCAGTACAGCCACACATTTCTGCCAAGGATCTTCTCCGTAGTCCTGCTGGGAGCTGGCGGGTGACGGTCACCCACGGAAATGCCCGCGTCAGTGGAGACACGACCGCCTGGTCTCACTCTTCCCATCTGTAGAGTGGGGTGTCTCCCGGGGAGGTTGGGTGGGATCAGCCCCCAGTGAGGGTTAGGAGCCTGGCTCCAGAGCCCACACGTCCGTCCCTTGCTGTCTGTGTGGCCTCGGGAAGTTAGCTCACCTCTCTGGGCTCAGTGTCCTCGGCTGCGACATGGAGGCAATAACGGCTCCTTCCGCGTAGACGCCTCGAGGCGAAGCGCTCAGGACGACGCCCAGCGGGGAATGGGCACCACGTATATGCCACCCGTCCCCACTCCTCCTGGTAAAGTTGACCGGTCGGCAGGGCCCTTCCCGTGGGTCAGGCACCGAGAGATGGGTGTTCAACCTGCGTTTACTTCTTCGATCCTCTGAGTGGCCCTGGGGGGGACGTGGATCTTTGCCACCTTCTCCGGCCCAGGAGCTGAGCTGTGAGACAGAATGCACCAGCGGGCCTCCCGGCCCCGGATCCTGAAGGCTTAGTGACTCTGCTGTTGTGCGTGTTCGAGCTCGTTGACTTGAAAGAGCTTTCGGCCTCGTTGGGAAAATAGGATTATAATCACCCAAACTGTGGCACGAAAATGACGAGGGTAATGAAGTGTTCACGTGGGCTGGGGATACTCACCTGCGCTGGGGGTCAGCAAGGATCCGCGAGGGCACAGCTCCCACAGGGCCTCGCGGGGCGCGTTGGGCAGATACTGTGCTGGCGACGTGGGCGGATCTCTCAGGGCAGAGAAGGGCCGGTGCCATCATTGGGAATTAAACGTGACCCTCACTGACGCTTTTCAGGATGGTGCCCTCGCAGTGCTTGTCGCCGGGAAGGACTTGCGATCCAGCGGAGTCGGGCTCGTTCCCTGCCCTCTGCGGTCAGCACCGTGTGTGCGGGGGCCGCCCGCGTGTGCCCGCACGTTCTGCCCGGCTGCGTTCCTGCTGGACAAGGACAGCCTGGACCATCTGCGTGTCCTCGGTACCCCCACCCGACCGGAAAACAACCGGGGTTCTCTAAAGCATGACCAGATGCGTCTTTCAGGATCCGCACTTGGGAGGGAAGAGACCGTGAGTCTGCGGGACAGCGAAGACACGGGGGGCATCAGCCCCCCACGGCTCCTTGTCCTGAGACTGTCCGAGTGGAGTTCCTGGCAGACGCGTCCCTGTGAGCAGTGTCGGTGAGCACGTGGCGTGCACTCGCTCATTGATCTCCGGTGGGCTTCTGAGAAAACGGGTACCTTCCCATGTCACAGAGGGGGGACATGAGGCACACTCAGCAGGCAAAGTCACCAGGTCTCGGGGGGCCAGGACGCGAACTGGGAGTACCTAGTTCCTGAGCCCAGACCTTAACGGCGTCTCTACCCACTAGACGCGGCTTTACTGGGCTGACCCCACCCAGGTCCCAGAGAGCGATGCGGAGCCGCCCAGAGCCGGGCCCAGACCCTCTCCAGCGGGAACATTGCAGCACTGTGGCCCCTCAAGCATCCAGGAAGTTTGTCTTCCTGGGAAGGGGGAGCACAGATCTTGGTACAACTGGTTCGAGGACAGTTCGTCAGTTGTGATCCTTTTCCCGAAAGAGCACCAAGGCCTGTGTTTTGCGGTGCGCGGTGGGCTTCCCGGGCCTGTGGGGGGATTTGACCTGAGTCCCAGGAGTGGAAGGGGTTCCACGCCTTTCCCCCCGAATGCCAGCCGGGGTCTCCTGCTGGGAGAGCCTGTCCTGCTCCTCAGCATGCGTGCTCCCTGCCCGTTTACCTGCGTCCCCTGCAGTCCTCCTTGAGCTCTGGCCAAGCTCCGCCTCAGTGCCACCTCCCGTCCCCACCTGAGCCCTCGTGTACCAGTAACGGGGCGCTGGGGCAGACCTGGGGTCTCTGCTCCCAGACTGGGGGAGGAGGTAGCAGGTGCACTGGGCTGCAGGCCAGACACCCCTCCCCACCTCTGGAAAGTTGATGCGAGTGGACCCGCGGTCCGTGGGCTCCGTGAAAACGTGAGAGAGGTGTCTTGCCGCTTCTGACACCAAGGGTTGCGTGCATTAAAGTTTAATTTGATATTTTTTAATATCACATTAAAACGTTTCCATCCTGGAATGGAATGGTTATAGCGCGTATAAATCTGTCACACACACAGTGTTTCATTTATATTAGCTTTTATTTAACTTGGTAAAAGGTAATTTGCTTTTATTAATTGATTCATTTCCCCCCTCTGGTCAGGCAGGCTGTGGGGACCCTGGGGGGGACGCGTGCAGAGCAGTTGCCCCCCCACCTCGGGCCCCAAGGCCACCCGTCACCTGGCGTTCAGGACGGGCAAGGTTCTGCCATCCACTGGGGTAAGAGACAGCGTCTGAGCACTCTCATCACCTGTGAGCAGCGGGTTCCTTTCGTCACTGGGAACCTTCGTGCCGGAAGTAAAATCAGGGGCCCCCGGGGGGCTCAGTCAGTCGAGCTTCCGACTCTTGATTTCAGCCCAGGTCGTGATCTCGCGGTTCGTGAGTTTTGAGCTCTGTGTTGGGCTCTGGGTTGACAGTGTGGAGCCTGCTTGGGATTCTCTCTTTCCCTCTGCCTCTGCTCCTCCCCTGCTCGCTCTCTCTCTCTCTCTCTCTCTCTCTCTCAAAATACATACATAAACATTTTAAAAAATAAAATTGAAGATGGTTAGTGTTGGGGGGAAGCGTTGATACCTGATTGCCACCGATGAACACGTGCCAGGACGACACCAGCCACTGTGCTTAGATTTTCTCATGGAGAGAGGGGAAGGTGCTTGATTCATTGCACTCAGTCTCCCTGCTGATGGAGAAGCATTTTGAGACATGGTGCCTCTGGAGGGCCGCAGGTCTGCGTACCACTCGCTGCTCCTCTCTCCGCGCACTCAAGGGGTCCGCGACGTCTGAGGCGTTGTACGAACACGCAGGCTGTTGTTACTTACCCGTGCAAATGCCACATAATTACAATGGGGACAAATTGTTTTCCATGGTTTCGGTGATGACACTTTCTATGTGTGTAGGGCCTTAAACTCTTCTCGGAGCTGCTTCAGACCCATTATGTCATTTCATCCAACTAATTGAACTTGAATTGGAACAAAAAAGCACATTGAGAAATTAATTAAATCCCACCCTTTTGTGGGGGCAGGAGGGGAGAGAAACACAGCTGGGTCACAGTGGGTTTGGGGGTGCCTATTAAAAAACGTGGGGAGAAAATAAGGGGGGGAAATATAGTCTACACCCCTCCCTGTTTCAGAAATGAAAAAAAAAAACTGGAAAGAAATTGGATTCATATTGTAATAGGAAATATTTGAGGTGAAACACGTGTTCATTGTTTTCCTTCTTTTCTCTGACCCTCCCACCACCACGACTCAAAAAATATATATTTCTAAAAGTTTTGCAATAGGAATTTTTTGTGAGAAGCTGTAATGATAAGACATCTTTGCATAGATGGGGCTCCTGGGTGGCTCCGTCGGTTGAGCGGCCTACTTCAGCTCAGGTCATGATCTTGCCATTTGTGGGTTCAAGCCCCGCATCAGGCTCCGCCATGTTAACAGCTCGGAGCCTGGAGCCTGCTTCAGATTCTGTCTCCCTCTCTCTCTCTGCCCCTCCCCTGCTCATGCTCTCTCTCTCTCTCTCTCTCTGTCTCTCAAAAAATAAGTGTTAAAAAAAATTTTTTTTAAGAAATCTTTGCACAGGAGAGTCTGAGACAGAAGGCATAGGTCAGCATTTCTCGCCCGGGCATCGCCGACATTGGAGCTGAGCATCTTTGCGGTGGACCGTGCATCGTAGGATGCAGCGTCCGGGGCTCTGCCTGCTCGATGCAGGAGCAGCCCCCATGGTTGTGACATCCAGAAATGTCCCCGGACATGACTGCCCAGCACCCCTGGGGTGCAAGCGGGCTGGACAAACCGTCCCCAGGTGAGAACGGTTCACGAAGGGGCAGCATGGCTGTGAAGCATCTGACCCGTCCATAGGAAGGCGCCGCACACAGGTCCGGGAAGCAGGCACAGAGTCCGCAGGACCCACATCCTTGGGTCAGAGCAGCGGCCGTCACCTGGATCTTCATGTCAGCTCCCGCCCCCTGCTCCTCATGACCCTTGATGGCCACCCCCGTTTTCAGCAGGGGAAACAGGGCTGGTGGTCCCAGGGGCAGGGACAACGCCCCGGTCCCCGCAGGCCTTCATTTTCCAAAAGTTCCAGCGTCCGAGGAGCAACATCTAGAACTTGCTTGCTTCTCGGAGGTTTGTCAGCCAGCTCCCCGCCCCCACCGGCCCCTCCTCCATTCAGGAAGAAGCTCTACAGGCCCCGGGGCCCCTGACGTTGAGCTCTCAGGGCTGGTGAGCTCAGCCTCCCCCTCTGTTTCTTGTGCCTGGGGCGGGGGGTGACTTTTAGCCATTTTAAATGAAATGCCCCCTGAGAGGCGGGACCTGAGGCAAGGGCACTTCCTTCAGGTGGAGGCCCGGGGGGCAGAAAGAGCCCTCCCTCCCGGTGCTGCAGCCCTGAGCAAGGAGGCGTGTCCCGTGCACAGTCCCAGGGAAGCTCAGAGATGTTCACTGGTGCGGCAGGAACTTCTCAGAGCCTAAGTGCAGCTGATGGAGACTCGACCTTCCAGTCCGCACTCTGAGCGATGGCAGCGGCCTCAAGAATTCCCACCTTAGGGCCCTGGGCCAGAGGGAGGGGGCCATCGGTTCTGCCTGCACCCGACTTGTCCACCTTACAAGAGCAGGTCGACCCGAGAGCGTCTCCAGAACTCTGGTGCAAAGGGTTGTGGACACGCACATGCCCACACACAGAGTGCACTCACACACGTGCATACGGTGTGCTCACACGCGTGTGCGCTAGTATGCATAAATGCACGCACGTGTACGTACGCGGACCTGCACACAAAGGTGCGTGTGCTGTGCACGCAGGAGCACATACGTGCTCCACACACATTCACTCGCACAGATGCACACACGGTGCACTCACACGTGCACACGGTGCACACACACACACACACACACACACACACACAGAAGTCTGCTGGCAGGTTTTTTGTCAGATCCTGCAAGGTGTGGAATCGTTCCATTCCAGATGGTGAACTGTGTTCAGAGGCTGAAGGGCCAGGCAGGGACGGGCGTCTGCCTCACCGAGAGCCCGGAAAGACCCCTGCGGACCCCCTGCGGCCAGCGGAGCTGCTGAGACCTGGAGGGCAGAGGGGAGCAGGCACAGACCACTGCGCACAGGGGCAGCAAGTGCAGCGGGATCCCGGTTACCGTGTGTGGATTGCGTGGTTTTACCGGTTTTCCAGAACTAGCACCAAAGTTTTAAGTTTGGGAGAGCTTTTCTTCCCACCCACACCCCCGAAGTGGGCAGCATTCCCATAGGCGGCTCCTTGCCTCAAAAAGACAAAGCTCTGAGAAGCAGGGTGGGGAGGCCGGAAAGGCTGGGGATCCGTGCAGCTGAGCAGTTTAGTGAGAAGGTGCTGTCGGCTTCCCTGAGGGTCTCCCGGGCCCTGCCGTAGGGGACGGTCCCTGGGAGGCTGGCGCCAGGGGGCTGCGTGGATCCGCCGTGCTGGGGGCGTTCCGTCTGTCCCTCCTGAGTGACAGCATGGGGCATCATGTGCCCTGCAGTGAGGAGCCTGGGACTTCCCCAGAGCCCAGCGACCGCGCACCAGCCCGTCTCTAAACACCCCTCCCGCCACTCTGAGCACGTTTATTACGGCTGCAGAGAAAACACACATCCAGTGCCTCCTTGTGGTCGCCGTGCTGCTTCTGTTGACGCTGCTGGGGTTGGAGTGTCACCGTGTCCCCACCTCGCACGCCTGCCGGTGGAGGAATACGTTCACAGCAAGGTCTAAAGGAGCGTGTGTGAAACGGTGTTGACTGAACGACTGCGCCGTGTCCCCAGCATCGCGCCGACGTCGCATCCCCACTCGCGGTCCAGGACGTGGGTTCTGTAAGGTGCTGTCCGCAGGGAGTCTGAGGGAGGAATCCTCAGGGACTCTGCACTGATCTTGCAACTGCTGTCAGTCATAAATAATTTCAAAATTAAAATTAAAACAGCCATATTCATAGCACATTCCGTTACAGGAGTATCTGTAAACAGATTGTCCAGTCTATTCTTTAACAAGAGAAACCACAATCTTGCACACGAAGCGACTGCCTCTCCTTATCCTCTCCACCCCCGGCATCCTTCGTAAAAACCAAACAAACAAAAAATCCTTCTTTCTAATGGGAACGTTGAAATGTACGTTGAAATGACAAGGCTGCTTTCAGAGCCAGCTTTTTATCCTTTTATTCCGGGTCAGAAGTGACTTAGGGCGTGTCAGTCTCTGAATGATAGCTCTGTCGTCCTAAAGCTCAAGTGGTACCTTGGACAGACCTCACAGGGGGTGAATTCCCTGGTTTCATCCTGTGCCCATTTGCTCAGCCATCTCCCGTGTAATTTAACGCAGTTGGAAGTTTCCAGCGACTGGAGACCAAACTGGAACAGCAGACGTTTGGGGGGCGGGGTGGGGCGGCCACAGCTGCGTTTTGAGCCGAGCTTCCGTGGGAGATTTAGGGAGTCTCGTGGGAGTGAGAAGGGTGGAGGGCTTGCTTCCTTTGCCCCATTCGGGCTCGCCTGGTGCATCCCGGGCTGGCGTGCGGCCCCGAACGCCAGGATCTGGCCACCCCCAGCCGACTCCTCGGGGACGTTCCGAGATGCATCGCAAGGGTCCGCAGGCTTCAGCTAAAGCCTCTCCCTGTGCAGGAGCCGGCGACTTGCTTAGAAGGAAGAACGAGGGAGGAAACAAACATTTGTGCTCTGTGCTTGGCTCCATGCAATGGCCAGACCCGCATCTCACCTTCTCTGCGCTGTGGCCTCCGTGGTTCCCGGGGTCTCCACACGTCCCTTTCTCGCTCTGAGTCACAGACCACTGCAGGTGTCCCACCCTCGCTCAGAGATGAAGAACCCTGTGTCAGCCTCCAGTGTCTCTGAGTCCTGGGAGCCCCGTCCACCTGGCAGCGGGCTTGCGAGAGATGAGGGAAGGCACATCTGTCCCCCTCACACACGCAGTGGGGAGTCCCAAGGCGCCGCTCAGGCGAAAGCCTCCCCCCTTGGGCATCTGCCCCCCAGCAGCCACCTGTTCCCATGGACAGGCACCTGCGTTGGTGGTCAGCTTCCTGGCTTTGCCACAGAGTTAGTGCTTTTATTAGTCCCACTTTATTGATGCGGGACCAGAAGGTCCATGAGCACGTGGCTCACCTGTGGGAGGGGGGACTGGACCCACGCCTGCCTCTCCCCAAAGGCTTCCGTGCCTCCTGCCACCCACCCCCTCTTTCTGGAAGTTGCTGACTCTGGTGGTTGTGCTCCGACTCGTCAGGAATCCTCACTGAACACAGGCAGGAGGATCTTTCTCTTCTCTCAGCTTCCGTGTTAGGGAGGGCCTAGCAGGGCCGTGTTGTGACACAGAAAGCGAAGACCTTTCTAAAACCCACGTCCTGTGGTCTGAATTCCCCGGCACTCGTCTGCGGAGCGGGCTAACCATTGGCACCCTGAACGGCTCCCCCGAGTCAGGAACGTGCCCCCGCCCCCGCCCCCGCCCCGTAATGGACTCGTTTCTGCAAAAGTTTAAATAAAGGCTGCAGCCCTGTTTGTTTTTCTTTTCCGATGTTATGGGGGCAAGATGATTTATTTTGTGATTCTCGGATGTGAGTGATGGAGAGAGCGGTTCGATTTCATGATTGTGGTTGTCGTATTTCAGAACTTCCTAAATATAGCTTTATTTTTTAAAAAAAATGCCTACAGCTTTACATCAAGATAAAAAGGTTTCTGTCAAAATCAAATGACGTGTCAATTTTAATGAGCAATTGAAAAATTAACAAATGTGATGTTCTAATCTAATTATGTTCTTCCAGAAAGCTCTTTGAAAATTGACTCAAGTTTGATTGTCAAGTGCCTGCCACCAAGGCCACAGCCACAGTGTGTGGGGCCCCCGGGCACTCAGGGGGGGCTCTTTGCCCTTGACAGTATTTCCAAATTTTGGAGCCCTCTGCTCATTTTCTCAGACTCGGCGGAAAGGACAACATACGAACAGAAAAGCAGACAAACTGTACATCTCTCTGAATTTTCACGGGAGTCACAACCACGTGCCCAGCATGCAGATGCCCCCCTAGTGCCCCTCCCAAGTCGACTTTTGAAAGCACAGGATCTTGGCTCTGCCCCCCCCCCCCGCCAGAGCCTTACTGTGCAATTGGTGTAAAGACTGTTGCACACAATTAACGTGTGGTCTGCTCAGTTCTGGCCCATGTGTACACGCTCGTGTTACCTTCATCACGATATCTGTCGTGAAGTGAATGTCCTTCACCTCCAAATGCTTCCCTCTGCCCCTTTGTTGTTGTTGTTTTGTGTGTCTGTGACTGTGGCGAGAACACTAACATGAGCTCTACCCTTGCAAAGACTTTTAAAGTCTGCGAAACCTTATAATGAACTCCAGGCCCCATGTTGCAGGCAGGCCTCTGGGGTACACTGTGACTGTGTACGTTCTGTCTAGTTCCACATCCTCGACGTCCTTCCGTCCACAGAAGAGGAATCAGAGCTTTTCGGGCGGGGATCCGTTCTTCCCTTCCCGGAGGACAGGCGCATATGTGCAGTGAGCAGAGAGGCACTGTGACATCTGCGTGTCTCCTCTCCTGTCCCAGCATCCCCGTGGTGCTCTGCGTGTGTCTGTGAAAGAACAGGGAGAGACTCCTGGCCCCATTGTCTCCAGTGAGTGAGAGAGAGCTCTGAGGATATATCACCGTGGTTGCTGGCTCCCTCTCTTACAGAAGGCATTCCGTTCTGTGTGCTGGACACTTGAGGGCCGCATCAGTAGGATGTGGCATTTTATCATGGGCGTGGAACAAGGCGGAAGAGCATCATTAGCTACTCACTAGAACCGGCTCAGCAAACGTGTTCCGTCGCCATCTTGCTTTTGCTTTGTGGCACCTTGGATTTTGTAGAGAGGGATGACGCCTCTCTGGGCCATCAGGCATGCTGGCAGTCTCCGGGGTGTTACTCTGGGAGTTGGACACAGTGGAGCCTGGAGTTGGCCCTTTCTTAAGGGTTTTATTGATTAGCTGGGAACAAGACACACCCAAAAAGCAAGGATCAGGGAGGGCAGGAGGAGCTAAGTACCAAATGTGGGAGAGAAGAGGAGGCCAGAGCCAGGAGATCGAGAGATGGAAGGCAGGTTATGTAGACAATCAAAGCCAGAATGCAATCGGGACATGTGATGTGGGCGAGGCAGGTGTCGTTTTTACCCTAATCTCCTTGTTTCTGGAAAGGGATTTGTTGTTGGCCTTGTTTTTTTATTTGTTTTGTTTTTACAAATGCATGATCTTGATCTTGGTTATTGAAGATTACATATGTCCACATATTACACTTATAATGCAGGAGTAAAGTAAAAGGAGTTTTCTGGTGACGTTTTCAGTATCTGTTAGCTAGAGTATTCTGCTCCTAATAAAGATTTAATCCTGCAGACTTTGGATTTCATATCCGTGGGATGGAATGGCCATTTCCATGGTGAGGCATTCATATTTGATTCCTGAGACCCAAAGCCACATTTTTAACCTTTTATTGAGAGCCTTTCTGATTATATAATCTTTGGAAATCTGGAGATCTTAGATATCAGGAAGATAAATTTACATGGACACATACCATAATTCTGGTTCTTCATATATTTTATATCACATCATTTACATATGCTTTAAATATCCAGTGAATTGTAATAAATGAGAACTCATAATAAAATTGGTAATAAAATGGATTATTCAGGTAATGCTGTTTTATTACAGTCTCATTATGATTATATAATCCTTATTAAAATCTGGATCAAAGATGAATTTCTCACTGGAGGCATTTCACAAGTACTTTAATAAATTCTATTTATTGCACAATCCCGGGGTGAATATTGGTTTTTATAATCTCATACAAATGTGTTATAACATGACATGGGACCCATCTACAGGAAATCTATAGCATGATTCCTTGATAATTTGTAGCTTACTTTCAGAACTTCTGGTTCTTATTCTAGATTCTTTCAGTAGAAGAAATGTTTGCTGGGTGGAATATGTTCATAGCGTCATTTTTCATCGTTAGCTGCTGTGGAAGTTGCCCCCAAGTGGCCCTTTTCTTGGAATCTCATTCTGACAGCATCTGGGGTCTTCTTGTGCTGATTAAGGCTGCCCGTGGCGGGTGGAGTAGAGCTGAGTGAACACCGTCCGTGCGGTGGAGGACACAGCCATTTACTGACTGGAACCCACACAGCTGGGAACCGGCAAAGCAGTCCTTTTGCCCTGGCATCTCCAGAAAGATCTTTGAAGACTGGACAAGAGCCAAAAACAAGACAGCAAGAACGATCAAGGGGAAGGCGGGGAGCCTCTCTGAAAACAGACTGGCAATGAGGATGCTTTTGGATGGGAAGAAAATGCACTGGGAGTGTCTAATGTCACGAAATAGTCAGATCTGTTCCACCATATCCGGAAGGCAGAGCCCAGGAGCATATGCGCCTGGGCTAAGAACAAGACTCAGCTTGATCTAACAGGTAGAGACAGTGGAAGCATCTTGCAACTTTTTCTTCTTTTGGATCCTTCGGCGCTGGCCTGGTGCTGTCCACTGAGGGGTGCTGAATCTGCCTTTGAACGACGTTGGAGCAGCTCCATCTTTCAGACAGATATTCAGCACCTCCCTTGGTGGACAGCACCGGGCTGGCACATAGTCCCTCTCAAGGTGCATTTCTAGAACCCCACCTGTGTGGGTCAAGGAAGAAATAGGACCGACCTATTTTAACATCATTGGGATTCACTACCCACAGCTGCTACGTAGGAAGACCCTGACCCAGACTGCCGTGTCTGAGTTCAGGTTCCCAAACTGACCATCTCGGTGGCCTCCTTCTTGCTTCACTTTCCCATTCTGTAAAATGGGCCTGGCAAAGGATCTACCTTGATGTTTTAACAGGGATGAAAGAATCAATATTAAAGACCTAAGCGTCTGGCACACAACGATGTGTGCTGTAAAGAATATTTTCGAAATTAAATTAAATAGATTTTTTAAAAGGGATTCATGGGCCGTCCTTGAGGGTGGGGTCATGGTGGGAGGACAAGAGTGAATTCCATCCACAAGAAACTGAGGGACCTCATGGTTCTTCTAGGCATGTGGACAGTGGAGGTGGCACTGGCTGAGTCCCAGCTCATGGGGACCAAGGATCTGTTTGAGAGGAGGCACGGCAACAAGGCTTTGGAGGGGTTAGCGCTTTCTGAGTGCAGACTGGAAATTGGATGTGGAAACTTGATTTTACCAGCATCAGTTGGGAAAGCACAATTTTAAATGCAGGATTTAGATAAAAACTGCTTATTAGTAAAGTGAGGATTATCCAGGATTTAAAAGTTTGGTCTTATCTTCCTCGCTGCTCAAGTGTGGGAACTTGAGGGGATTTCGGCCCCTGGCTGGGATCTTCAGCCATAAAAACGTCAGATGGGTTCTCAGAAGTGTCACCTGCCGCTGGTCCTGAGGCTTGCTGCCATCCGGGGCGGAAATGCTGATAAAAATGTGTGTGAGCAAACCGAAGACACTTCGCCAACTCTGATCCCTTGTCACAGAAAACCCTCTGCCCCCTCGGATGGTTCACAGAGCCCGGACCCCGTGGAAGGTTCCACACGGGCAATCCAATTCCACCAGCACCACAGCATGGTGGGCTTTTCTCTCTGTGCCCCCCCCCCCACCACCACCACCACTCCAGGAAGGATGGTGCCCTGACTAAACCATGTGCCGCTTTCTCTGCTCTTCCTGGGACTTAACACTTAAGGGATGCTCCATAAGTTGTCCTGAGGGGCCCTTGAGCCCTGACCAACATGAGAGCAAACGCCAAGCTAGATGCACGTAGTCTGAGCCAGGAATTACAGTGGGTCCCTAAACCTCAGACCTCCCCCAACCTCGTGTCAAATGCAACTCATCTCTAGAAAGACCTGCAGTCCGTTTAAAACAAACCAGAGGGCCACACTTGCCAATCTATTGAAATCCAAAAGTTTGCTGTCATTGTCAAGGCTCTGGGGACATGGTGTCCCGCAGCACGGTGCTCGTGGGAATGCCAGTGCAGTCTGCTCCCGTGTTGGCGTTCTGTTAGTGAAGCCAGGTGCCGGCTGGGGCTGCACCCTGTTCTCACCCAGGCTCTCCTGGTGCGGCAGAACCAAGTTCCTTCTCACACCTTCCACATAGCTTCTTCCACAAGGAAGGCCACCCAGGCAAGGTGGGGCGAGGGAAAGACAGCCCCAGGGTGAGGACCCTGGAGATTGTGGAGAGCGGGCGGCTGCAGAAGAGGAGGAGCTCGAAGGAGGAGCGGTCAGACAGCAGGGGGATGAGTGGGGACCCTCTGTCACTGAGCTCAAGGGGAAGGGAGTTTTAAGGAGGAAGAAGGCCCCATGACAGCAAACTCTGCAAAGCAGCTGAAGAACGTGAGATCCGGTCACGGGGGTCCTGGGTTGAGCAGGTATGCCTGCTGCTTCAACCGTCGTCAGCAACGTCATCGCCAAGAGTGCCAGGACCCTGCAGCATGGACAGCTGGGCAAGCTGTGCCCCGACTAAGTGGCCCGTTGTCCCGCAGGTGTTAGAAGACCTAGGGACCTGAGAGGGCCGACGCCAGGCGGGGGGCTCCTGGCCGCTCCCTCGTTTCTGCCGCCTTTCTCTGCAATTAGAGATGCCTCATGTGCAGGGACCATTAACGCTGTGCCTCCTGCTGCATTATTGAGCAGACATCCCGAGGGGCCGGAGCCAGCTCCCACTCTTCAAAGGGAATAAATAGGGTGAGGACGTGACCGTGGGTGTTAACTGTGGGGAGCGTGGGCCCTGCAGACCTCGAATGTGCCAGGCCTAATTACCCTCCGCATTAGTGGAGAGGCAGGAGCCTCACGAGGCCTTTGGACCTGCAGGGATGGAACCAAGGATGCTTCTGGAAAATTAACCCCGAGTCTCCCTGACAGGGGAGGACAAGCCACATCCAGCCTCCCAATTCCCAAATAAGCCTCTGGTTGGGCAGTATTTTCTCCAGAATGTACTCTGGGAGGTGTTTCTCCCCATGCTTTTTGCTTTTCAGACAGCAATCCCCACCTCCTCCTGTTTAGGGAGATAAATTGACTGAATGCTAACAAATTTGTTCTATTAACATATTCAGCAGTAGGCAGGCATGAGATAATATAACTCAATTTCTATCTTAAATCATTGTTTTAATCTTGCACTTGAATATCATCATTTAATTTGTACATCCAGCTGGAAATATTGATTTTCAGAGGCATTTATTCTGTGCATTATGTAAAATTCTATTTGCACTCTGCTATAGAAATATTACTTTGTGGCTTAAAATATTAGTGAGATTGTTCCATTTTTTTTTTCTCATTTTCCTCTTGTATCTTGTACAGACAGGGGCACTAAGGGACTTTGCTGTAGATCTGGGAGCAAAAGGGGCCGAATGAAAACCACGTGGGGCTGGACTGTGTGTGGCCCACGGGAGAGGCGGGGAGAAAATTGTGTTTGCTTGCTTGGTTTCTGTGACCATGTGTGTGTTTTGGCATATGTGTTCTATGTTAATATGGTTGTTTAAAAGCTGGTAAATAGCAAACATCAGGCTCTCAGACTTACCCCAAGGCCAGGCACCCCGCCAAGCTCCTGGCCATCTGTCTGCAGGCGAGCGAGGGGAGCCCCCAAGGCTGTTGTTCGGTTGGGCTTGGGGTCTGGAGCTGGGGAAGCAGCCCTGTGCTTCCACACTGATCAGGTTCTGCTGCTTTTGAGGTCCTTCCCTACACTTGGGCCTTTTCTAGCCTCTGTCGTCAAAATACCATAGAGGACGCATGTGGCAGCCTCCACCGTGGCAGTGGCAGGAAGGGAGCATTTATCCCGGATTCATCCAGAAGTTGGCCAATCGAAGACATGAATCCCATCCACCCCTTGGATGCCGACAACCACAGCCTTATACACACAGAGCTCCTGCCCTTCAAGTCTGAGAATTTCCTCCAAGGAAGGGTCATCCGTCGCTCACATGGCTTAAGCCCCAACCCTAGTTGATCTCCCAGAAACCTTGTGACCCAGGCTGGGCGGTTATAATTATTCCCATTTCACAGATGAGGAAGCTGAGGCTCAGAAGCATGATCTAATGGTTTACTGACCTGAGTGGCAAATTAGTGCCAGTTAGACAAGAAATGGGTCCGGTAGACTCACCTGGATCTCCAGCAACCTGTAGAGAAGTAAGCAGAGTCAGGTGGGGGCGCTGGCCACGGGGACACCCCTGGAGGGGCCCACATGGCTCGACCTCATGTGTACAAATTGAATCCACGGGCCCATGAAACAGGACCACAGGTGCATTTGCTCATCTCTGCTGATACAGAGAAAACAGAACTGGATTTGAACTAATGGTCATAATATCAGGCTTAGAAAAAAGATCAATGCATAGTTGTCCACAAAAACTTTTAAGTAAAACGTTGTAGAAATAAATTATATGTGAGGAAAGTCTAAAACTAGTGACATAGTTTGTGGGGCCCAGTGCAAACTAAAACGCAGAGTCCCTTGTTCACAAAGAGTTGAGAATTTCAGGACAGTGACAGAGAGCGGTGGACACATTATGAAGCCCTTCTGAGCACCGACCAACCCGGTGCACAGACCTCAGCTGCGGCTGAGTGGGCCCAGGTGAAGTGCTTGGGGCACTTGAGAAGGAGTTCCTGGGAGCCCTGCACATGGCCACTTGAACTTCCCTTGCACCTGCTGCTGGTCAGAGAACCCCTGCCCCTCTGTGGGTTCAAGGCTGGGAAGCAGGCTGATCCCTGCCAGGACTTTGAGCCGCATCCTGAAGGATCAGGGTATTTCTGCCTCAAAGGACCCCCCCCCCGACCCCATGAATGCTCCCACTTTCTCCTTATTTTGTTGAGAGAAGATACAGCAACCTTCCATCCCACACGAGCCTGGAAAATCACAGCCGTGTCTCAGCAAGCGGCCGGGGCTCCCCACAGGTGCAGACCGCCAGTCCGGCCAGAGCTAGAACTGGACCCAAGGGGAGTCCTGCTCAGGGCAGCATTCGTGCCAGTCTTCATTCACTCACTCAAGGGATGTAGCCTCCCCGGGGAGAGGACCCCCACAGCCACAGCGCCGCCCCTCCCCCCGCAGCATGGGGCCCTCCTCCGGTAGGGGTGGGGGTGACTGTCCTGAGGCCAGGACACGGCTTCACTGACAGGGCGGCTCCCACGGGGGGGAGGAAGGGCTCATGTGCATTGACGGTCCACAAAAATCAGGACTGGCCCTCGCCCCTCAAATACTGTCTCCTCCTGCCTCCCCGAGGCCTGTGCCTAAGTGCAGTAGGGAAACACCAGACCTCCTTGGTGAACGCCATTAAAAAACAAGTAACAGCGTAATTAAAATATCCAACCGCAAACTTCTGTGTATATGTGCGGGTGATTGTAGGTGTGTGTCATACCCGCACCTGCAGACACTTGCAGCACCCGGGAGGGTCCCCCGGCACCACGTGGGTGGACGTCAGGGACGCTGCTAAGCAGAGCCAGCCAGCCTGAGGACGGACGGCTGGAGCAACAGAGAATTCTCCAGAACTGAGGGGAGCAGAGGCCGATGGGCTTTGCACAGCCACGTGCCCTCCCCTCCGTGAGGCGTCCCCCCCGTGTATCCGCAGACCCCTCTCCTCTGCACGGAAACTCAAAAGCCAGAGCCTCGTGGGGAACAGTGAGCCCGGCCTGTCAAAGCAAAGGATGAAACAGGGCCTCACCGGGTGGAAGCCGGACAGCCCTGGACTTGGACTCGAGGAGAACGTCCCCGTGAGCGACGCGGACATCGCGGGCCGTGAAAGGGGCAGAGTTTTTGTCAGACCTGCCTGTTCTTACCAGCCCTTCGGAGCCAGCGTCTGCGCCCCAGTCACCGCCACCAGGTCTTTCGGGGTCGCGCCCCTCACTGCTTTGCTCTGAAGACTGAACTCACTGCCCACCCCCCTTCCCCCACCGCCGAAGCAACAGCGAGTGCCTCCCTGCCACTGGCCACGGTCACGGACACAGAGGCAGCCCTCAGCTGGGCACCCAGCTGGCGCCCAGCTGAGGGCTGCGGGGGCCGTGTCAGCGGGGGCGGGGGGTGGTGGCCAAGTGGGCCAAGATAAACCCGGGGCCCATGTGGCGGGAGAACTGGCACATCCATGTATCAAGGCATCCGGCGGGCACCGTGCGTGCTTTTCTGCAAATTTTCCTTCGGATCTCTTGTTGGAACAGTCTTTTCTCTGGCAGAGGTTTAGTCTCATTACCTTCACCCCCGCCAACCTACGGCCGTGCCTGCTCGTCCAGGAGGACGACACCCTCCAAGTGCACCCAGCCGCCTCTGGGGAGGCCCCCAAGCAACCGAGTTGAGAGGTGGTTTCACAGACAGAGTTTTGTTCTGCATGGATATCAAAGGATAGAATTAATAGTCCGAGCTCCAACCTGGAGGCCAAACCCGGCCCAGCCCAGCTCTGGCCCCGTCCCTTCTCCCTCTTGCCCCTTGGTTCTCAGTGGCCCTGACCTCCTGGGAGCCAGGGAGACAGCTCACCCCCAGGGCACCCCTGTCCGTGCCCCTCGGGCAGGACCCCTGCGCGTGGTGCACCCAGGCCAGCTAGGATTTCTGGGTCCCTGGCTCCTCCTGCCGTCCTCGGGGCACCGGGTCAGCCCCAGCCCGTCGCTGGGAGAGTGAACACGACCCCTGTCTGCCTGTGTGCAGGGAACCAAAGGCCCTCCCCCGCTGCACTGGCACGCCCTGACAAGGACTGCAGTTGCCCTGATACCCACCACGAGTGACTCACCAGGCCTGGGTCAAACCGTGACTGGGGGCAGCCCCCCGTGCAGACGCACCACTTCTCATTGACCCAGCATGTATTTACTGAGCGGGGGCTCTGGGCTGGGCTGGGCTGGAACACAGGGTCTGGCCCACAAGAGGCCCTGAACTTGCCCCATGCCGAGGGCCGTGATGCTTCGGCTTCCTGCCTGGGCACGGGGTGCTTGGTCCTCGGCGTCGTGAAGCTTGCTCCCGTCCAAATGCCGTTGGGGTGCGGGGAGGACCAGGGAAGGGTCCTGGTCTCCGTGCCACAGCCCCCCAGGCGGGATGCAGTCCGGGCCCCTGAGCCCTGCACCCCAGGCCCTGCGAGCGCCCGCCACCTCCTTCCCCATGTCTGCCGCTCGCCTTTCTCCCCACGTCCAAGCTCCAGGCCGCAGCTCACTCCCCACGTGGGCCTCGGTGGCTGCCGGGCCAGGTATCCGGGCACCGGGCACAGCCCAGTTTTCTCTCTTGCGATCAGGAGGTTGGGGGTCCAGGATCAGGTGTCATGGGTGGGTTCCTCCGGGGGCCTCCCTCCTGAGCATGTAGATGTCGTCCTCTCCCCTGTCCTCACATGGTCTTCCTCTGTGTCCCCATCTCCTCCTCTTGTGAGGACACCAGTCCTATTGGATCAGGGCCACTCCATGACCCCATTAACGTAATCACCTCCTTAAAGATTCTGTCTCCAAGTGCGGTCACTTTCTGAGGGGCTGGGGGTCACGACTCCAACACGTGAATCTGGGGGGGACACAATTCCGCCCAGAAGTGCAGAAAACTATCCCAGGCCACTGTCGGTCTTGAGTTGGCTCCTGGTTCTCGGTGGGTTCCATCCCACGGCCCCCACCCCCTGTCACCTGTGCCTGTGATTGTCCCGCAGGGAAGGAGGGAGCAGACCACACCTGCTCCCAGCCACAGCCTCCTCTGCACACATCCCATTGGCCGGAGCTGCTCCCGTGCCACACCTCCTTCCAGGGGCCGGCGGGGGGGGGGCGTCCGTGCCCTGGGGGGCCAAGGGGAATGACACCCCAAGAGCAGCCATAGGCTCAGCTCATCCCCTGCCGTTTCCTTCCCTCCCTCTCCTCCCCTGCTGCCCAGCAACCTTGGCCAGGATGGGAGACCGATGGGCTTGTGGTCAGATGAGGATGTGAGGACAGAGGAAGGGCAGGTAACAGAGCGGGACCTCAGAGGCCAAGTTGACACACGTGTGTGGGTCTGGCACCCCTGCCGTGCTGGCGCCTCAAACATGGCCTCACGGGGCAGGTGCTCAGGAAGTGGGCGGAACACGAATGAACAGCGACATATTGCTTATCCAGCTTTAGAAACTGCAGTTAGATCCTGCATGTGGTAGCACATTTAAGAAATTGACTTTATTGAAAGGCAAAGAGTTCTATGAAAAGATGTATAAAACCCAGCAAAAAATACCAGTTAATACGGTGCTTGTGCTCTGGAAATTGGGAAGCACCAAGAAATAGTCACAAAACCACCAAGAGCCACGTTTGAAACAGAATATAGGAGGGGCGCCTGGGGGCTCAGTGGGTTGAGCGTCCGACTTTGGCTTAGGTCATGATCTCACGGTTCGTGGGTTCGAGCCCCGCGTCAGGCTCTGTGCTGACAGCTCGGAGCCTGGAGCCTGCTTCGGATTCTGTCTTCCTCTCTCTCTGCCCCTCCCCTGCTCGTGCTCTGTCTCTCTCTGTCTCTCCCAAAAATAAATAAATATTTTTAAAAAATTTTTAAAAGAAGGTGACGGACACCTGGGTGGCTAAGTCAGTTAAGCATCCGACTTCGGCTCAGGTCATGATCTCGCAGTTGATGAGTTTGAGCCCCATGTCAGGCTCTGTGCTGACAGCTCAGAGCCTGGAGCCTGCTTCGGATTCTGTGTCTCCCTCTCTGTCTGCCCCTCCCCTGCTCATGCTCGCTCGCTCTCTCTCTCTCTCTCTCTCTATATATATATATATATATAAATAGACATAGATATAGATAGATATAGACATATATATGTATCCAAAATAAACATTTAAAAGAAAAAAGAACACAGAAGAACGAATACCCCAGATGTTGATATCTAATCATGGAAAATTCCCACCCCTGTAATGGGTGAGACAGGAGAATGTGCTTTGGGACACATAATGTCAGCTTCTGGTCCTGGGCTTTGAGTCTTCACAAGCTCATATCAGGCGGTGCTCAGTGCACCCTCCCAAGTGCTGGGTGCTGTGGCTGTAACAAGGGGAACGGGCAGCAGGACCTTACAAGTCCCCCGTAATGACAGATGAGCTCAGAGCCGCCACAGCTCTCAGTAGGTGCTTCCCACTCCTGTGTCTGACTCTGGGGTGTTTTCCAGAACCTCGATGGAATCGTGTGGTACGGCTGGGTGCCGGCTTATTTAGGCGACTTCGAGGCTGGCCGGAGGCAGCGTTAGGAATCCTGATTCCCTCGGCAGCACTAGAATTTGGTGGCTTCCTGTGACGCAGTTGACCCTGACCCCTTCCACTAAGGCGGTCATGGCACAAAGGTGTGTGCTGTTGGAACCTCCCGCCAGCCCTCCCCGGCGCTGAGGCTCGGCACACCGGCTCGGCACACCCTCAGGTTTCTCTCTCAATGTGTTCATCACAGACTGTCAAAAGCGGAAGGATGGGTGGGAGGACAAATTTGACGGTTCCCCGTTGCTGCCTAAAATAGCGTATTCACTGCCATTTTCCCCGTGTGCCCGGAAGGTGTCTCAGGGAAACTTAATGTCTTTCCCTCCCTCTCCAGAAAATAATTAAACACTGCAGTCATCATGAATTCTGTATGCATTTGCTCAGGTTATTAATCAAAATGTGGAATTCTCCATCATCTGCTGCCATAGCAGTGGAGTCGATACCTCGTGCAAGTGAGTTAACGTGCACTGGATGTGTATCAATGGAACACTGGGAGGAAAGCTGGGCCCCAGAGGCCACCCCTCAGACCAGCGACCGAGCCGTCGGGGACTCACCAGCATCGGAGGGTCCTGGCCGCCATTGCTCTCTGCTGTTTCTTCACTTGCGTGCCACCGTATGGGGTGCGTTCCTCTTTTCAGTGCACGTACTGCCTACTTTTTGTATCTTTATTTATTTTCATTTTTATTTTTCTGAGAGAGAGAGTGTGTATGCATGTGAACAAGAGAGGGGCAGAGAGAGAGAGGGGGAGAGAGAATCCCAAGCAGGCTCCATGCTGTCAGCACAGAGCCTGACTCGGGGCTTGATCCCACACGCGATGAGATCATGACCTGAGCCAAAGTCAAGAGCAGGACGCTCCATCGACCGGCCACCCAGGTGCCCCCAGTTTTGTACCTTTAAAAACTCCATAAAGCACTGAAAAGTGCCAGTGACCTAGTAAACACTGGGGTGGCCGCCATTCAGAATCAGCAGACGTTAATAGACTTCTACGGAAAGAAGATCACTACACGATAAGTGACATCTTCTTTACCAGAAGCAACACTTTTGCCTGTGGCGTCTCTCCATCCATGTTTTTGTACCTTCTCTGTTCTCCATGACATACGGTACAGAAGCCATGCTAAATTTTGCACAGACTTATCTAAAAAGTGTGTGAATGGGACCGTGCCACGTCATACTAGAAGGGGACCTGTTTTACATAATATTGTTTGGAGATCTCTCTTCGTTGGCACGTAGTAACCCAGTGCCCTTTAGCCGCTGCCCACCCACCAACATGCCACAAGACACTCCCCATTCTCCCGGGGAGGTGGCGTGCAGGGCCGTGGCTGCTTCTCCCCAGTTTCCCACCTCTGCTCCCCTGCAGGGCGCCTGGCGGGGGTGCCCCTTAGATCAGGTGTGGCCACGCTGCTTGCTTTGGGCGATGGAATCTGAGTGGCAATGGTGTCTACCACCAAATGTCAAAACATCCAGCCGCCCACCTGAGACCATTCGGGGCCCTTTCCCGAATGGAAATTCATCAACTCAAAGCAGCTTGGGACGCCGAGCCAACACCCACAGGGCAACCGGTCGGAGGGCTGCCCCAGCTGGAAATGGAATCGTTTGGGGTTAAGGTCCTGAGGTTTGTGGGCTGGTTGTTAGTGCGGCAAAATACACCCGGTCCTGACTGACAGAAGCCGGTTCTGACTCTGTGTCATTACGAACAGTGTGGCGACGCAGAGCATCATGTGTGACTCCGGAAGAACCCGGATTTGCGCATCAGAGGGCAGTTGTGTTTTTAATTTCCGTGCTGTCGCTCGCTTACTCTCCAGAAAGGCTGTTCCAGCCTGCTGTCCCAGCCGTGGTGGGAGAGTCCTTCCCTCCACCCCCAGCGCTTTTGAGATGTTGCACATTTGCCAGACGGAGGAGCACGAAGTTAATTATCTCATTGCTTTAATTTGCAGTAGGTACCCTCTTTACGATACAGAGTTAGTTATGAGGCTCCAAAGTATTATTTTCCATGATCACGCAAGTAACAATCCTTTTCATGGAAAATCCATATTTTGCACAATATTGGGGAATTTTCCATGTTGGCAGAAGAGGAAAAAAAGCCCTCACCAACCGCCAACCGTGTGGATTTTTGGAAACACATGAGGGGTATTATGTAAGCACAACATCTTAAAAGGGCTTTTCTGTTCCTTTTGGTAAACAGCTCTGGCATCAGGAAGGGTGTGCACTGGGGGTTCCAGGATACTCATCAGCACCTGGCAGGGGCCCCTCGGATGCTTCTGACGGACTCCAGAAACCATCTTCCAGGTGCCCGTGATTTGGAGAAGCGACAGTTTCTTTTGTTAGTAAAAGTTTGGTCAAGCAATAAAACTGTTGCTAAATTCGCAAATGTCACTTAGCTCTGCTAATTTCTCAGCCGTAATGGGTTTCGTTTGTCACTTACGACACTGCCAAACTGAGCAATATTTTCTTTCTAACTTTGGTTATAAGAATGTGTAAAAAGCAAGACGCGGAGGGCACACCTGGGCGTGTTGGTGCTGAGATGTGACGTGGTGTGGCCGTGGTCGGGTGTGGTCACGCTAGAGGGGCTGAGGCGTCCACTCCCAGACCGCAGCTGCGGCCCCCCTCCTGAATGGTGCCCGTTACAAGTGACTCTGCAAGGGTAAATGGGCCTTTTGTAATGTTTATTTGACAGGGTTGGTACCTTCCTTGCCCTAACGCTGCCCGGGGGGCAGGGCGGGGGGCGGGGGCGACTAGAAATCTGTCTATCTGGCTGGAGCTGCTGACAGAACAGCTTTCCAGTAACCTTCGCCCCCTCGGCGTTCTGGAAGGTGTTCTGGAAGGTGCTGAGATTCTGACCTGGGTTCTTTTTGTCGCCAGCAAGAAGCCATTTCAGCTGAGCTAAAAAGAATGTGGCAGGTGCCACGTCGTCGAGGTGGCCTCTTCCTCCAAAACCCACAGCTGGCCTGCGTCTCTGCAGACGGTGGGACCTCCCCCCGGGGGGACGCTGCCCCGTGTCCCCAGCAGAGAAGGACCCAGCCCCAGGTGTCCATAGCCCCCCAGAAGAGAAAGGCTGCTGTTGGCCGGCCTGCCGGGACAGGGGGCGTGTGCCGCCTTCTGCTGTGGGCTCCGTGAGCACTCTGCCACCGTCTGGGAAACAGGGCATCGGATCCCCGCAGGGAAGCGTGTGGGATGCGTGTCCATCCAGGCAGGAGGTGTGATGGGCGGCACAGTGTCTCTCTGTGTTGATGGTGCTGGGACTCACGGGACTCAGTGGGGACAGGCTGGCCCTGGGACCCCAGACTGCCGAGCTCCTCTCGGCCGGTACCCGACCGAACTCTGACCGGTTCTGGGCAGATGCCAGTGTGGGAACGTTTTGGACACTGGAGTGCAGCCTGGGTGGTTGAGGCGTGGGCCGTGGGCCGTCTTCCCTACTCCCCGACAGCTCACCTGCGGGAGCTGGTCAGCCTCCCTGCTCCTGGGGAAGGAGAGTTTTTATGAATTATAAAACCGAATTTCACATTTAGGGAAGGACTTAGTACTGGGATCTTGGAATTTGGCAAATACGCTCGCTGGGTAAAGTCACGTTTACGTGAAGAAGGAATTCAACGTGCAGGTGAGCGAGGCGGGGCCCTTAGGAAATGATTTGTGCCTGGGTGGGCTTGGGGGACACGGGGCCCCCTGCCCCGCCCCGGGCCTGCCTCTGAGGGCCCGTCCTGGCGGGCGGCACCCAGGGCCACCAGGTGGAAGGCCCCGCCCCTGCGAGCCTCACACTTTGCCGACCACCCTGGGGACAAACGCAGCCTTTCTGAAAGGCCAAGCAGTTCTCCCTTAAGTTACGTTGAAAATTACCTTTAGGGGCGCCTGGGTGGCGCAGTCGGTTAAGCCTCCGACTTCAGCCAGGTCACGATCTCGCGGTCCGTGAGTTCGAGCCCCGCGTCAGGCTCTGGGCTGATGGCTCGGAGCCTGGAGCCTGTTTCCGATTCTGTGTCTCCCTCTCTCTCTGCCCCTCCCCCGTTCATGCTCTGTCTCTCTCTGTCCCAAAAATAAATAAAAAACGTTGAAAAAAAAATTTAAAAAAAAAAAAAAAAAGAAAATTACCTTTAAAATGCGAAAAGTGAGGCCGTGTCCAAAAAGTGTACATTTGGGAAGTGGCGGTAAATTCCGCAAAAGGCCAATGAACATTTCAGAACGCTGCCGAAGTGTCCTAAACTGTGACAGCCGGTGCCAGCGAAGTGTCCTCTCGCCTTGGGGTCACGGGCGTTGGTCTGTCACGGGCACGGCACGGGAGGGATGACGACCGCCACGCGGACTCCCCACCCCGGCTTCCTGGGGCCACGCTTTCCCCCGCCCCCGCTTTCCGGAAAGACCCAGCTGGCGACCAGGGTTTGCTTTGTGCAGTCACAGTGCGAACTCCTTTCCCATCAGCCCTCACTGCCCAGATGCCAGAGCCCTCGGCCTCCCAGTGCCGCCAGCACACGTGACCTGCCACGTGTGCGGCATTTTCCAGTCTCGGCCAGTACCCGCTCGGCGGTTCCGTAGAGGGCTCCGGGTCCCCTCCTTTCGTGGGTGATGTTCCCCACTGGAGTCTAATGGGCGGCGGTGTGTTTCTCTTGGCTCCAAGAGCGAGGACGCCAACTGTGTGCAAGCCGAGCTGGGGGAGCGATTTGCGTGCCGCCTGGAGACCCATCCCGGACGTGACAAGTCGGCCTGTCGAGAAGACTGAAACTCCGACGATGAATCCACTGCGGGACCCAGGCCTTTCCTCTCCGGAGGAGGCGCCCCTGCAGGAAGAGGTGCCACGGGAGGGCTGGCCGGGCATCCCTCAGGGAGCGCTCGGGGGCCGGAGACGCGCCCCGAAGCTCGGAGCCGGGCGTTTCCCAGTCCCGGCTCAGGGCACACGGGGCTGGTGGGGCGGGTCTGGGGGACGGCAGACGAGCACCTGCTGCGATGCTGCTGGGAAACCAGCTGTCCCCCCCGCCCCTCCCCCCAACACACCCACGCATCCTAGCTTGGCCGTGTTGTCATTTACTCTTTCATGGATTCACTGCACGGACACCTGTGGGCGGGCGTCTCCGAGGCTCCTGGCCACAGACATGGCAGGACAGACGTGCTCGCCGCCCCAAGCCCTGACCCTGCCGGGGTAGGTGAGGGACGCCCCAGATCCTGAACCCCCAGCACCGACAGCCCGAATTCTGTTAGTTCCTCGCACGCTGCATGTACCCAGTGGACATGGTGTGGCTGTGTGTGTCGGCTGTGGGGCCTGGGGTCGGACAGCCCCCCTGTGTCTGCGTCCTGGGGCCGCTGTCAGGGATGAAGAGGCCGCTGGAGGTGAGAGGAGCACCCCAGCTCACGCGCCTGCAGACGGCAAGGGCGGCCACCCCTCGCGGAGCCTGTGGTCGGGCCCACGCGGCCAGGTGAGCGGCGAGAACCGTATCACAGGCTGATGGCAGTGGCCGTGGAGGGAAGCTGTTGGAGTGTGGCTGGGGGGCTGTGTCAGCGCTGGCAGAGTGGCGTCTCTGGGCCACTCAGGGAAGATACAGGACACAGGACGAAGGCTTTGAATGCAGCTTGTGGATGAATTGCATCTGCGAACGAGACTGGCAGGAGACCAGCCAGACTGCGGTTAACAGCTGGGCTTTGGAGGGGTGAGGGGCCCCGGGCCCGACGCTGGCACCCAGAAACCGTGGCCCCTCGAAGGTCACACTCAGCTCTCCGGGGTAACTTGTTGCTTGGCTGGACTTCAGACGCAGGGGGGCCGACACGAGGGGCACCGGGCACTGCCCCCTCCCTCCCTGACAAGACAGGATGAGCCCAGAGGGGGCCCAGTGAGAACAAAAGAGCATCCAGTTCGCGTCTCTCCTGTCTCGGCCCCTTGCGGATGCTTACAGGCCGGTCTGCTGACCTGTGGGTTTCCCTTGTTTTGTTTCTCTGGTTCGCTGGCCAGAAAACGGTGGTCGGACCCGAAGGCCCCCACCCGGATTTGCACCTGGTACCTGGCTGGGGTTGGATGGGCTCCTCTCCCCGACGTGGCCGGCGTGGGGAGGGGACCCAGATCAGCTTTGTTCTGGCCAGGTTCACAGACCGTTTGTTTTGTAGCAAAGTCGTATTTTCTGAGGAGGCCAGGTCGGATCTCCCGTGCACTTGTAAAGTTAGAAAATGGTGGGAGACAGGTGTGCACTGGGTGGACGGCCAGAGGTACAGCGTGAGGACTCGGTGTGGGGGGCTCCCGGAGGGCCACAGGCCGAGGCTCCAGGCTGAGGAGGAGAAACGGTATATAAATCACCAGGAGACCCCAGGAGAGGGGCGAAGGTGTTTGCCTAAGATGTTGACATCATTCCCACCCCGTCACCCGCTCTAGGATGTTTTCAAATTTAATTTTTTTTAACCGCCGGGCCAACTTCTTGGGGCATCATTTTATTCAGATTGGTTCCATTTTAGTGGCTTGAAATGTCTATTAAAAAAAATTAAAGCATGATTACATAAATTTAAATTCTTAGGGTGGAAAAAAAATAAATTCTTACGGTATAGCAAATAAATTGCGCCTGTTTTTAAGCAATTCAAAGGGCAGAGTTAGTGCCTTCTGATTACCCAGCCCGACTGCAAGATTTACCCCATGAAGCCTGTTCTGGGGAGAAGCATCACAATGAGGTGGTGAGGGGAGCCACGGGCAGGTGGTTGGAATATCCTCCTCAACCTGGCGGGAAGAGACGGCTCTTTGGTAAGAGCACGGGGCTGAAACCGCGGGAGGGTGCTGCGTGCCTCGTTTCGTGGGGTCACAATGGCCAGATGGAGATTTGGGGGCCAGAGCGAGGCTCACAGATATGCTCAGGCAGCATCCTTGGTTATGCCGGATCCCGACTCTGCAGAGACATCCCAGCTCAGAGATGAGCTCTGTCCTTCCCTGCTTTCCAGGGTCCCGATGGGAGGTCGTTTCCCTTCCGTCTTGAAAAACATGTTTCGGACCCCAAGGCTGAGCCAATGGGCAGGGCGGTCGGTGACAGACGGGGCCCCGGCACCCCTCCCGCCTGTCCCATCACAAACGCCCCACCACAGGCAGGGGATCTCCAGCCTTGGGTGGCTGGAAAGGAGTCAGGAAGACTCTGAAACCACAGGCTTCTTCCTGGCGTCCCTCCAAGAACCAGCTCCCAGCTCAAGCAATGCTCTTTGAAAACCTTTGGAAATGCAAACGTGGGCAATTCTTTTTCAAAAATGCTACAGTGCTTTGAAGGAAGGGGGGGGGGGTGCAGCAGGCTCCCAGGGAGACGCCGAATGCAGCTTGATTTCTTCCCAAACTTGTAAATCCCGAACTTCCATCGTGTATTTTAAGGCAGCCTTTTGATTCCCGCCTTCGTCCTTCTCACTGGAAAGACGTCGTCCGCGTCCCTGGCATCTGGATGGTGTCGGGGGACACGGAGGGCGCACACGGGTCTCTCTTGGTTCACTGAGGACCTTCAAGTCACGGCTTTTCTGCGTATTTGCTGCGTGGTTCTGGGCCGGTGGCCTAGCCTGTCTGAGCCCCGGCCCCTCATCTGTAACAAGCGCCCCTTCCTCGGAGGCTGACGCGCTCAGGCTCCGGAGGGACGTTCTCAAGCGCCATCCACGTCCTGCTTGCTTCACAGCGTCGCTAGCCCTCGGTGTCACCTCCCTTTCCGTTGTAACCACTGTGGCGGAGACTGAATTTCTCACATTCTCTCCCCCTCCTCGCCACAGCCCCCCAGGCTGAGCTGCTGTTGCCACATCACACTGTGTGGACACGTGCAGCCAGTGCTGGCGGCCGGGGCCCCAAGACGCGTTCCTCGGAGATGAGTGCCAGACTCGGACACGGCGTGTAGGGAACCCCGTCCCGGGGCAGCCAGGTGGGGGGGTCAGTTGCCTTGTGTCTTTGAAGCCGCTCCTGCACGCGCCCAGGCCAGGGGTCCCCTCCCCAGCGCAAGGGTGGGCTCTCCCCTGTCCATCGCTCGGAGCAGCCCGGCCCATCTCCGTTTGGGTCCCAGGAATGGAATTCTCTGTATCCGCTTGGCCTTCAGGAGAGACTGGAGTCTGTCCCCAGACCACACCCCTGCCCGTTTCTGGTGTCCTCTGTTTACTCGGGACGAAACCCCGACCTGCATCTCCTTCGGACACACGTCTTGGCTGGACACCCGCCTTCCATGGCGGCCAGTGGATGAGCTGTCCTGTGACCCCTGTCACACGGGCATGGTGTGGTGAGGAACACAGAGCCACAGGGCAGCACCTCAGTGCTCATCACCACTGCCAATCAGTCCTGACTTCCCCCTAAAGTCAGATGGACCCAGAAGGAACCTTTCTGTGTGGAGGTCAGCCGTCGGAAGGGGGGGGGGGTGCTCAGCCAAAAAAAAACAGGGAATTTTGCAAGAACCCAGCCCTGGCTGGTAACAGGTGACCAACCAGCTTCCCGCCGCAACTGCCTGGAAAGTGGGAGGCTTGGAAGCTGTCACCCGTCCTGCACCTGCCCCCCAGCAGAGCAGAGGAGCCACCATGGGCCTGAAGTGTGTGTGTGTGTGTGTGTGTGTGTGTGTGTGTAAGTGAGGATGTGTGTGTGTAGCAATGCACATGGGCTGTTCTTCCAGGAGCAGTTGTTTGTGCAAACACATGTACGTGGGTTCACATGCAGGTGTACGAACATGCACTGTGAGTGTATGCGTGTGTGTGCACGTGTGCGTGCGACGTACACATGGAGGGGGCTGTGCGTGTGTGCATGTGTGTGTGCACAGGGCACGTGCATGGGGGAGGGCTCTCACGGAGCACGTTGTGAGCGGCTCCTTCCTCTGCTTCCCCAGCCCCAGGCAGTCCCCAGGCGAGTGACTCCATGAGTATGAATGGGGGTCAGTCCACGAAGCTGTACGTATGTTCCACGGGGTGAGGAACTCGGGGCCTTGAGTCTGCTTTGCCTTCTGTAGGAGCCAGGACGATGGGGCACGTGACGCGAGCCTCGCCCTCCTGGCTGCGGGTCCTGGGGCAGGTAGCTGGGCGCGCCCCTGCCCGGTGACCTCCGGCAGCACGAGCCCCTGCTGCTGGCAAACAGACGCCCTGGCTGCTCGGCTGGTCCTCCGGGGCCCGCACCCGCCCCACACCTGGAGGGGCAGTAGCCTGTCACTCTCCACCTCTCTATTATGTTCACCTCTGAAGCCATTTGTGCAGAGACTTAAGCGCGTTTGATGTGATGAATCACAAAATCACACCCTTTATTCAAAAACTCCACATAAACAGCCATGCCGTTTGGGATGGATTGGGCCCGCACGATGAGTTATGGGCTCGTTAGAGTGGCAGGGCACATCCCTTTATCCTATTACGTTTCTGTAAATCACACAGAGCGTTCGTTTTTAGCAACAATTCCCACCCACCTCAAGGAATCGTCAGTACCGCTCCAGGAAATGTGATCCAATCCCGATTTTAACGGGATGCACATGGCTTGAGGTTGTATGGTGAGTTGATTCCATTATTCCTTCCCTGTGGGGACAGCCCGTAAAGATTGATTACACATTACAAATGGTATTAGAGAGGGACACAGCCTGTGTCTCTTCCTGCCTGTGGCTCTGCGTGCGGCCCCGCTCCCTGGCTCGGATGTCCCGCCCGCGGTGGGTTCGCCCCGGCCCCCCTGCCCGGAGGGAAGTGCATGTTCCTCCCTCTCTTTTCGACGGGGGACCACAGCGGGTCACCAGGGATGGCTTGAGCTTTGGGGTCAAGAACGTGTATTGGGGGATCACTGAGTCTTTGAAATCTGGGTCTCTTCCATAAATACGTGTAGAAAGATCTGGGCAGATGCCAGCCCTGGTCTCTTAGAGGTTCCTGTGACAGCAGAATCCAGAAGGAGGTGGAGAATCACCCAAATGTTTTTAGGATGGGGAAGAAAGGTGCCCTGGAGAGGGGCTCTGGGCGGCAGGGTGTGATGCGGTCCTCCGTGCGGAGACTGTCGTCATCATCACCAGTGCACCTGGGCACTCCTCCCACAGACTTCTGTTCGATACGAGCAGGGCCCCTACAGCGAAACGGCCGGAGTCCAAGCGTGAACTTGAATGTTCTCTCAGCTGAGCCACGACTGCGAGCCAACGGGCGTGGGAGCCCCCTGGTCCGGCACACGGCATTGCCGCCATCTGACAGGCCCGCGTGTGGGTAGCACCCCCTCTGAGAACAAGCAGTCTGCAGCTTGCCCATCAGAGCACCGGTCTTCGCGGTTGCACGTGCCTCGGGTGCGTCTGCCCTGGGACGGTGGGTGGTGGCTCCACGCGGCCGGCCAGGGGTCACAGACACGGAGCAGCGGTGTGTGTGTGTGGGGGGGGGGGTAGTCGTGGCCAGCCCGACCAGGCAGCCACACCCTCCTCATGCCCTCTGCCTCAATTTGGGGCCTGATGAACAGAAATGTCACTGGAAATTCATTTTCCATTTAATCGAAATTTATTTCTGGGTCTTTCCAAATGTAAGGTCGTCCTTTGATGAGTTGGTGAGAATTTTTATCAAGTCTCAACCTTCCTGTTGGCTGTCTCTGGGTGTCGTGTTCACGGGTGAGCGGACACCCTCCGTGAGCTAATATCCGTAAAAGTCACAGTTGTGCCTTCACAGGGCAAGCGGATGGGCCGGCGAAGGCCCTTCCCTCCTTCCTTCCCGGCTCTGCCTTCACCAGGCAGCTGTCCCTGGGGGGGCCCTGCGGTCTGAGACAGGGGACGAGGCATGTTTTCTGAAAGGGGCCGGACAGGAAGCACTTCAGGCCTGTGGCACAGAGGCAGCCGGGGACAGCAGCGCGCAAGTGGGCGTGACCCCTTCCCCCAGGCCGGGCGGCGGTCTGATGCAGCTCGAGGGCTACAGTTCAACGTTTGGTCTACGAGCCCCTCGGTCCTGTGTGACTTCGGCACGATGGCCCTGGGTCATGCAAGGCTCACGTGCTCCGCGACCGCGGCCTGCTTACGCTAGACTTCGGCTCGGTGCTGGAGGTGAGCTTCTCGGCAGCTCACGGGAGCACAGGAGAGGGCACATTCGCGGGGATTCGTGGGCCAGACAGCCGCCGCGTAGAGACTTATTCCAGATCGAGCCTCCCCACGTCTGGACGCGCGTGGATTTCCAGGTGGCGGGAAGCACTGGGCTCTTGCGGATTGCCCTTCCTGGACGGATCACCCGGCTGGAATGGACGGTCTTGTTAACAACACTAATGCGAGACTACCTGTGTTTTAATCACGCAGAGACAAACTCGGGCCGTTCCGTTCTGGCGAAGCGTCGCTAATTCCCGCCGTACGATAACGATGCGGCACCGGATTCTAGAAATTAGGCCTCTGAGATCCATTAGCTGCGTGGTGCACCATTGCTAAACGAATGGCTGTATTATTATCAAGGTAATTCCAACCAGATTTCAAGCCGTGACCATAAAGTGGCTCTTGCAGTGGGTTGGGGCTTGTTCGGAAATTGCCGGTTCGATGAGAACAGTTATGTTTCCAGGTTGGAATCTTTGTTTTTGTGAAATTCGGAACAGAATTTTACCAGTGTGGTAATAGCATACTCGGGCCACCTGTGATGATCGGCTAATAACCAAACGGAATCTCTCTCACTCCGTCTAGCTGGTGGTGGTTTCTGGCATACGATTACCCGGTTCTCCGCGGTGTCCAGGATTCACAGGGATGCTCAGTAACTCCCGCCAGGAATCGTGTCCCTGAGAAGAGTTGACCCGAATCCAGGACCATCTCTCAGAGATGGTCACACTGGCCGTGCCCTGCTCCCAAAGCCCGATTTCTGTTCCCCGTACCCATTTTCAGTGCAAACAGGGCCCTGGGGGGGACAGAGTGTGGGAATCAGATTCCCCCTTAGACCCTCTCTCTTGCTCTGAGGCCGAAGGCACAGGACCAGGCACTGTATGCTCTGTGACCGGACGACCGTCCCCTGAGGCCTCATTGCTGTAACCCCGGGATTGGTCTGTTCCACCCTCCGTGCCGTGCACCGTGTGGTAGGTGGTCCGGGAACGTGTGCCAAATGAATGAAGGTCCTGCGTCGATTGTGCGCTGGGGAGCCCTGAGCGTGCCATGGCCACAGGACCAGAGTCACGCCCCCCTCCCCGCTTCCCTCACCAGATGTCAACACTCCCTCATGATGAAAGGTCATTGCCAGCCGGCGCTGAATGTCTTTCATGATTCTACGAGTGGCATTAACTCATCAAATCCTCACCTCACCTGGGAGGCAGATACTATTACTGTTCCCCTTTCACAAATGAGGAAACTGAGGCACAAAGAAGGAAGACCACCATGAAGAAAGCTGGAGTCAGTATTGACTATGTAAAGGTGGTTAGAGAAACTCACACTGACCTGCACCCCATAGAGGTTCCCTGTCACACGCACAGCAGCGGCCCTCTAACCTCTAGGGTCTCCTGCTGGCAAGGGTCCCCATGAAGGGGGTGGGAGGGTCCCCATGGGGGCGGGGAAGAAGGCAGGGGTCCCGTGGAGAAGGTGGGGGTCCCCATGGGGGGAGCGGAGACCCCTGTGGAGAAGGTGATGGTCCCAGTGGAGAGGGTGGGGGTCCCTGTGGACGGGGTGGGGGACCCGTGGAGAGGACGGGAGTCCCCATGAAGAGGGCGGGGGTGCGTGTGGACGGGGCGTGGGGACCCGTGGAGGGGGTGGCCGCAGCCTGGATGGGTGTGTCAGCTGCCAGCTGGCCCAGCCTCAAGTCCCCTCACTGATGAGTCACCAGCTGTGGTAAGTGGCTTTAAAGATTAAATCCTTTTCTCCCTGTTGGGCAGCCTGGAAACAAGAGGGAAACAAAACATGGTTGTGCGCTGGGGCACTGACAGCCTGAGCTGAGAGGAGGGAGGACCCCTGTGTGTCACCGGCACAAGGGAGCATGTGGGGGGGGGGGTGTGGTCGCTGTCCCACGGGACAGTTAAAGATCCCCATAGTCATCCGTGCCGTGCGTGGGCCGCATAGCTGGCCTCCCGGGATCCTCCCGCCTGCCAGAGCAGTGCTGGTGGGCAGATGCTGGCCCGCCTGGGAGGTGCCGAGACCCTCGGGCCCCGCACATCTGAACCAGCGCACCTGTCGTCTGGTGGTGTCTTCTGACTGGCTTCCCACCCTGACTCACCTGCACTGCCGTCACCTGTTGGCAGCCGAGCCCCCGGCGGTGCCTGAGGGAACAGGTGCCTGGCCCCACACACCGTGTGCTTGTGACCCCATCACCCAGACGGCAGAAGACCTCCATGTGGCTGCAGCCTGGGAGCCCACGGGCATCCACACAGCAGACAGGGCCCCTTCTCTCCCGGGTGCTTTACCAAGTCTGGGATAACAGGTTTAAAGGACAGGTGCCTGGGGCACCTGTGGGGGGCTCAGTCGGTTAGGCATCGACTCTTGGTTTTGGCTCAGGTCATGATCTTGTAATTTGTAGGTTCGAGCCCCGTCCTGGGCTCCCCGATGACAGTGCGGAGCCTGCTTGGGATTCTCTCTCTGTTTCTCTCTACCCCTCCCCCACTCGCTCTCTCTGTCTTTCTCTCAAAGTAAGTAAACTAAAAACAAAATTTTAAGAGCGGGTGCCTTTTTAAAAAAAATATAGTATTTTGGGAGCAACGCTTAATCAATGCAGGCATTTTTTTAAATGTGTAAGTGCACGTAGCTGTTGTAGTAAAAGTTGTTCCGTGGATGTTTCTAGATGTCGCCCGTCCAAGTGGTCCAGAAGGGGTAGCCCCCACTGCCTGGGTCCACGATGCTGCCCACCCCTGGCTAGCCAGTCCTAA
Organism: Panthera uncia; assembly: GCF_023721935.1. Lineage (NCBI taxonomy): Eukaryota > Metazoa > Chordata > Mammalia > Carnivora > Felidae > Panthera > Panthera uncia. The sequence goes on along the minus strand of NW_026057578.1, from coordinate 2,220,513 downwards.
TGCTTCTGTGCTTTAACTTTCTGGTTTGGAAGGTGGGGACGGCAAGGCCACCCACCTGTGGGACCGTGGGACTTGTGGGCACTTGTCCGTCCCCTTCCCCAGATCCCCGAGGGGTTCGTCACTGGAAGGATCCGAGCATTTCAAGACTAATACTGTCCTTTGCTTCCAGACACAGTTGTTCCTCTGCCCTGAGACCCTGGGTGCGTTCGGACTCATAAGCGAATAATTCTCTGTCTCTGGTGTCACAGTACATATGGGGAATCGTACCAATCCGCTTCCCATCCTGATCCCCCGTATGTACTGTGACACCAGAGAGAAAGACCCGGAGACGGTACGGAAACCACTCCTGTACGGTGGGGATTGAGCCGAAGCTATGCTAAGCGCTCCCCTGGGCTTAGCCCGCTGGGGTCCCCTCCGCAGCCCCACATCTTACAGCTGAGAAGCTAAGTCACAGCTCAGGTGTGCAATTGCCCCGGGCCGCAAACCCAGAGCTTCAGGCTCCGGTGCCCACACACACCCCCATCCCCCCGTGTCCTGTGTGCAGCAGAATTACGGAAGGGGGTCCGTTCCTTGGGTGTTTCCCACGAAACCGAATGGTGGGCAGGTGCACCTTATCCTGATGGGCTCTGCCCACTGGCTGCGGCCCGGGAGCCAGACCTGCCCTGCTGTCTGTTCTTACAAACAAGATGGTCTTGGAGCACAGCAGACTGTCCTCATCGTCTCTGCCACGAGTACAGCAGAGGTGAATCGTGACACAGACTTTACGGCCCGCCCTGTGTGGATCCTGCTGCTATAACGTGGGCGGGAAGAGAGGAGCAGACACACAGAACCCCACAAACGCTTACACTGCCTTCCCTGTGCTCCAGAATCAGCCCTTCTCCGGGTTCTGGCTGCTGAAGCTCCCTCTTTCTGGGAAGTGGCCGGGACCAGGGTGGTGGCAATGCCGTCTCCCGAGGTGCTGGCCCACCGGCTGCCGGGGGAGAGAGACCGGGTGTGCCTGGCCGTGGGCAGTGTCCTGGGGCTTCTTGACTATTAGGACAGTGGCTGTCCGAGAAACCCGGAGGGGCAGAGGGGAGCCAGCCACGTGCGCCCTGTGTAGCAGGGGCATCCCGGCGGGACCTGAGCTCAGATCAGCACTCGGGGTCCAGCCTGCAGGGCGGGGAGAGTGGCCACATGATGCTGCGATCCAGACCTTGCGTGGTTGATGAGAGGAATCTAGAATCCACCCAGCTACTCCCACCTTGCCATGGGAATGGTTCTGTGATTTATTATTTTAATTAAGGGCTTTTAAGCTTTCATTTAAAAAGTTAAAGAAGCTGTCTTTGTATGTAAATTGCGGCAGAGCGAGTTATCACACAGTGGCCGATGCAGGCTCTGAGGAGATAACACTCTCCCGGCAGGACCCCAGTCGCCGAATCCCCGTGGCCCGATGCCGTAACTCCACGCGTGGGCATCTCGGCTCCGGGCGGTGATGCCTTCCCTGGGGTGGCCAGGCCCAGCCTGCTTTGCTGAGAGCCCTGCCCCCCTTGCCCCAGGCACAGCCTCTCCTTACCTGTGACATCTGGGCGTGACCTTGTGGGCACCCAAGGCTGGCACTGTCTAGTGGCCTCGTGGAGCTGTTTTTACCCCCGACGCCCCCTTGCTCCTTCCAGGGAAGCAGCCGTATTCAAAACGCAGACGCTTGTGGAGTTACGGGTCAGCTTCCGGTTCCTTGGCACGCTGTAGGAAGGGGGTCCCCGTGGGCGCGGAAGGCCACAGGGGCAAGTCTGCAGACTCCAGGCTCCAGCCGGTACCTCCTGCCTCTCCCTGCCTTGTCCCGGATCTTGCCGTCAGCACTTAGAACACATCCGCTCCTGGTTGCTCTCTGCCTTTCGGGCACAGCGGGGCAGGCTGGAGGGTCTGCTCTGGGGCCTTAGGGGCGCCACCACACTCCATCCTCACATCCGTCCCGCGAAACAGGTCCTCTCCCTGCCCTGGCGGGTCGAGTAACCGTGGCCCGGTCTCGCTGCCACGAACCTGGATGTCCGTGGTTCCCAGCCCAGGCCGCCCCCGCCTGAGTGCAAATGCAGTGCTTCCTGAAGCCCCCTCCTTCGGGGAGCGATGGCAGTGCACTCGCCGAGCCCCAGCTGTGTCCCAGGCACCTCGGCACCATGGAATCGTGTGCTCTTGCCCCATAATGTCCTCTGTCTAAGGCACTTGGCAGTCGTAGCATCGGGCAGATGTGAAGCTGAAGCCACACAGGTTCAGTCAGCACCTGTCAAGACGATGCGGGTCCTGCATGCAGCCCGACCTGTTGGGGACCGAGCTCAGCTCCTTCCACAGCCCCCCCACCTGCCCAAGGTGACGTTCCTTCTGCCCTCACCTTCTACGTCCCATTCCCCCACCTTGCGTGGCCACCTGTCCCCAGTGCCCTCGGAGGAGGGCGCCCGTGTCTGCTCCAGATCTCCACTTTCCGGACGTTGGGTTTAGGGCCGTTCTGATCCAGGCGACCTCGTCCTGAGATCCTTGGTTCAAGTCCCTCTGCAAAGACCCTTACCCCAGTCACGTTCTGAGGTTCCAAATGTGCACACAGTCTGGGGACTCTTCACCCCTTAGGCCCGTTGAGCACAGCGCACGTCCTTCTGTGTGCAGCCCCCTGCAAGCACACTCACCTTTGAGACCCTCGGAGCGATCCAGAAAGGCATCGAAGGCAGGCCCAGGGCAGACGCAGCGCCCCTCCTGGAATTAAACAGTCAAGTTCCCAGAGGTAAAGGGGACGGTGGGCAGTGGTAAATCTGTGGGTCTCCTCCACATGGAGTAACGCTGAGCCTCTCAGATGTGAGTGTGTGTTAGCATTGCTGTCGTGGGAATGAAAAAGCAGGTACCTTGGAGTGAGCACCTGGGAGCGGGCACCTGGCTCACCTCCGGGGCACACCTGGGAATGGGCACCTGGGCTGGATGGGTCCGCTGACCCGGCCTGAGGGCTGTGGCGGAAGGGGCGGCCGAGTGAGCCTGTCCCCCACTCCCTGGGCAGGAGGCTCCCCGGGTCCTGCCCGCCTCCGTTGGAAGCATCCATCCGCTCGTGGCCGGTTCCTGGCGGGTGCTGCCCCTCCCCTCTCACACATGATGCCTGGGGGGGGGGGGGGCAGCTCTTAGCTGTAAAGGCTGCGTATGTCCCTTGTCCCTATTCAGTCTGCATCACACAGCCAAGAGCGATCATTTCTGTGCATGACACGAACGGGAGCTCGGGGAAGATGGAGCCTAAACCACGTGTGAACCGGAGGGGTGGGTCTGGTGAGAATCCCTCGCAGAGAAACGCACAGTGCTGCTCTGTCAGCCACCGAGTAGATCGACCAAGTGTGGTGTTTCCACGCGACGTGGTATTACCCGGCCTTAAGAAGTTAGGGGATTCTGACAGGGGCTGCGACACACGTGAACCTTGCTCATGTTACGCTCAGCGAGATGAGCCAGACATCGAAGGACAAATACCGTGTGATTCCACTCGTCCGAGGTCCCCGGAGGAGCCCAAACCACAGCGACAGAGAACAGAGCGGGTGCCAGGCCCTGGGAGGTGGGGTGGGAGTGCCCGGTGGGCACCGAGGCCCAGTTTTGCACAGTAGAAAGTGCTAGAAGACCAGTGCGCGTCGGTAGCACAACAGTCCCGTGCAGTTGAACACGGTGAGTGTGGAGGGCCGCTGCCTGGGGTACCACCTTCTAAAGAGCCCCGAGGAGGAAGGAAGGTCGGCAGGCAGGGCAGACAGCACGCTGGGGGAGCCCTTTGCGGGTCCTGACTTTGTGCGAAATCAGGGAGAGCGAGCTGCTCCAGGGGAGGGTTTCCGGTTCCAGCTGAGCCCTGGGCCCCAGGAAGCAGGAAACCACCAGAGAGGAGCCCACGGAGCATCACCTGTTAGCCTCCCGGAGGAGGGGTGAGAAGTCCCCGTCGCTGCAGCCCCTGACCCCAGGCGGTGCTCGTGACTCATTTTGCCATTTGCCTTGGGATTGGCTCATTTCAGAAACCAAAAAAAGTTTGAGCATCTGGAGACCCCTGTGCAAAGACATGTCCCCTGGCGTGGCACTTCTGGGAGAGGAAGGTAATCGCTGTTGCTGGACCCGACACCACTGAGGAGGGCCGGGGCTTCGGTCTGGAGAGCGTGTGGGCACACTCGAGGGGTCCTCGGGATGCGAGCCCGACCCCGCAGGCCCGCGTATCACAGATGCGGAGCCAGGTGGGTGGGGCCCCGGGCGCTGTGAGCAGCGGTGAGCACCCCCACGGCCAGGCAGGGAGCCTCTGGCGGGCACTGTTCAAGGGGCCCCCCGGCCGCTGGTGTTCGCTGAGCGGCATGAGCCCAAGTCGGCAGCCGGGAGCCAGCCCTCCGCACGCCCCACGTTCGTTCGCTGCCGTTAGTGCGATTCCTGTGTTACTAGCAAAGGGGGAGCGGCAGCCGCCTGTGTGTTCTGGGCCCTCGTAAGGCAGAGGCCCCCTCACAGCACAACCACGGCTGTGCACGTAGGTAGACTGCACACAGACACAATCTCGGGGAACTCACATCCCGCACAGATGGGAGGGAAGGCTGTGTGCCCATAACATCTCGCGCACTGCCAGGAGCCCTTCCCCTCCCGCGGCTGCTCTGCCCGCCTCCCCGCCTCGCCCTCGCTCTGCAGAAGCAGCAGGCGTGGCTTTAATTGCCGCAGCTCCTGACGGGTCAGGGGCCCGGGGAGCCGGCTGGCTACAGCTGGACCCGCAGCCCATTAGCACCACCGCCCTGGGCCCGAGCTCCAGGATCCGCCTCTCTCCAGCCCGGTGCCCCGTGCCGGCCACCCGCCGGCTCGGAGCCCTGGCAGCGACCGCGAAGGTGCCTTCCCTGCTCCTCGTGGCAGGAGCCCAGCCCACACGTTAGATTCAAAAGAGCATCTCCTCACTTGTAACCACGCCAAGGTCAATATTTTCAGTGGGGATCTTGTGCTCTCACCCTCTGAGTCGGCAAACGCATGTGCCTGCCTTTCTGCACACGAGGATGTGCTGGGGAGAAGGCACGTGAGCCCCGAGGAGCAAATGAAATGAAAACGGATGGAGGTATTTTCATGTAATGGGGGAAACCACGGAGCACATCGGGAGCGGCAGCCACAGCCGGTAAATCGCTGCCGGGAGATAAATTTTATACACAGTTCACGCTGTCGCGTTCAGCCCGGCCCCACCGCCCCCTCCTTCCCTTCTCCTGCCTTTCTTCCCAGTTGAGAATGCCACCGAAATCTGTGCATCTTATTTAATTAGAGAGAAAAATAATTTTCAGTTTAAGTAAAAAAACAAAAAAAAAGCATTTCCGAGAGCTCCAGTCATTGAACCAGACAAGAGAAGCAGTCAGTTCTGGTCAGGTGAGAAAGTCTCATTCGTTTTTCCCAGGGCCAGGAATCTGTGAATGAAGGCCCAGCTGTCCCCTGGGGGGGGTGTATTCACATCCCTGTTCTAGAACTGGATTGTATGCTCTTCTCTGCGGGCTCTGGCCTCACCCATAAAGGCCTTGGACAAAGTCCAGGGTTCTTATAGATGTGTCAACTGCCATATGCCCGAACAGTAGCTACTTAAACGCCCTGGGCAGCCTTCCAGCGAGGGATAAACTAACATGGCGGAGAGTTTGTTGGGCAAAGATCTTCTCAGGACAGAGTAGGGACAACCTTCGCAGCTTGTAACATAATAATGAGCTCATGGAGAGTTCTACAAGTTAAAAAATGAGGCCCTGGAAAAGCATTGAAGTGGGGTCAAAGATCTGTGTTTTACTAATCAAGTTCTTCATTTAGGGCTCTTTCCATTTTAAGTGGCCACACTCAACTCAAATGGCTGGCACAAAATCTTAAGTATAACAGAGAAATCCTGGGGACGGCTTCAGGTACGGCTTGATCCAGGGACTGAAGCGGTCCTCGTGATTATGTCCACCACCTCCAGGTTGGCTCCTTTCAGTCAGGCTCTCCCCTCATGGAAGCAAGCTGGCAGTGATCAATTCAAGCCTACATATTCCCAAGTTTTAAGTAGAGGGCGAAGGAGAAAGGTTTTCCCTGGTAGTGTTAACCAGCATACATGCTTCTGGGTTGCACACTGCTCTAGTGCCAGGCTCAGGGCCACATGGCACCAGCATTTATCAGATGGACTGTAATGGTGGTAGAAAGACATGAATTTGTTCTCATGGGTTTAAATCTGTTTATGAGAGACTCTGCCATTAATAAAATGTTAGAATGAAGGAAGAGAGCCCCATGGATTTTACAGAGCAGGGGGTCTGCACATCACGCTCCTCTGCCTGTTTTGTGCAGGTCTCATTGGCTAAGCTGCCTTCACAGGACAACAGTGGAGTGATTGCCATAGTGACCGCGTGCCCCTCTGTACGGTCTGGCCCTTTACAGGAAGCGTTTGCTGATTCCCGTAGAGCATATGGTAAAGGAAGTGACCCCGACGGGAGACTGGTACACGCGTCCCTGGGGCTCCTGACCCGAGATCTCAGGAAGGAATGGGGTTTACTCCCGCAAAGAGGTGGGGCAGGGGCGGGGTGGTGGCGTGGGGCAGGGCTGGGAGGACAGGTGGGGGCCACCACCCCTGGGTGGCCTGCCCTTCTGGTGAGGGGTTTTGGCTCTGAGAATTGGTGCCCGTGTTGGGACCACCATCAGGACTGGAAAGGGAGGGAGGGCAGAAGGAGAAGCGACAGTGGGAGACAAGATAAAAGGCGGACCCCCAGGATTGGTGGGTCCCAGCCCAGGGTGGGTGGGTGGGTGCGGGCTCTCGACCAAAGCTGCAGAGGGAGCTGGGCTCCTCGGTGTGGGTTTTATTTTGGCTTTTATTTTGTGTGTGGACATAAAACACAGCTTCTTCCCACAAGACAGCGCCTCAGATTCGTCCTCACTGGGTCGTGTGCCCGTGGTGTTAACTCTGCCCACCCCAGTCCTTCTTCTGGCTGATAGTGTTCATAGCTGGCAGGTCAGGGTCGGGAGAGAATAAAGAACCCCTCGGTGCTGACAGTACTGAGCCCAGAACGCATCAGCCATCCACCATAATCCCCCATTCTGGGCTTCCCTACTTCCTGTGGACCAGCCGGGCTCCCGGACAGAGCTGCGAGTGGGGAAGCCGTCTCCCCAGCCCTCACCTGAGGCAGGCATCACTAATCCATCCCTGCCGGGGGAGTGCAGCCAGCATCGGCACCCAGGAGAACCCCGCTGGCCACGGGCCTCCCCAGGACCGGCTGCACAGGACGGCTTGTGCCGAGGGGACCCACTTCTCTGTAGAAGCAAGGGTGCCCCTCAGCACTCCCTCTGGAAGCTTGAAAATGTGCATCCACAATGAACTTCGTTCAGCCTGGGGACTCTAGGGTCTTGGGAGGTGTATTTTTTTTGTTAATGTTTATTTATTTTGAGACGGAGACAGAGTGTGAGCACGGGAGAGGCAGAGAGAGAGGGAGACACAGAATCCCAAGCAGGCTCCGGGCTCCGAGCTGTCCGCACAGAGCCTGACGCGGGGCTCGAACCCACGCACCGTGAGATCATGACCTGAGCTGAAGTCGGACGCTTAACCGACTGAGCCACCCAGGCACCCTGAGGTGTATTTACTTTTAATGCCAGACAAGGACATCATTGCAAGAGCCATAAAGTGAGGTAGGAAATTAAAAGTCATCACGAAAAATGCAGCGGATGCCGTGAGAAGCAGGTGCACACCATTACCTGTGCCGTCCACACCCGTGTCCTGGATGTGGACGGACCTGTGCCGGGAAAATACTTTACCGTCGTCTACAGGAGCTGAGAGGACTCTCGCCTCCTAGGATGCAGCCACGGGCCTGAGGTCTGGGTCCCCAGGGAGGGCGGACAGAATCGGCAGGCGGCCTTCCAAAAAGCAGCCTATTGTTCTATTGTTCTAGCGGGTTCGGGAAGCCTACAACGTCGGTGGGAGGAGGCGCCCACCGTGGTTGATTAAACTGTCCTGGTGGTAGCTCTGGGCGGCCCCCAGGAGAACGAGAAGTTGCTCTACAGGAGGCCTGCGTCCTGACATAATTAACATTTCTGATCACTGGCTTCCCTCCCAGTATCGTCTTAGCAGCAAGCTAGCCTGAGGCGAAGCTGGGAGCCTGCAAAGCAGGCCCTCCTTCCTCTCCCGTCTCCTCCCCTGTAATTTCCCTTCCTCCCTCCAGCCTCTCTCCCTTCCGGCTCTTGTCCTCCCAGGGCCTCCCCCTGCACGGGCCCCTCTGGACCGTGGGGCATCCTGTCCAGCCCGGCGACCCCGGTCCTCCCTCCGCATCCCGGCCCCTCCGCCGAGCGACTCCCAGTCTGACGCCCCACATGGAACACCCCACGCAGGGGAGGACCGAGGTCCCATCCCCAGACAGTCCCCACTGTCCTGGGCGCCGGTCCGGGCGGGGTGAATGTGGGCGCTGTGCGGAAACGAGCAGATCCGGGTTTTCTACATGATCTGAGGCTGGGCTTTGTGAGACGCTCTCTGTGCTACAGCATTCTGAGAGCGCACTGGGTGTAGCCGCGAGCTCTCCCTGTAAATTTTTTTTTTTAATTTTTTTTAACGTTTATTTATTTTTGAGACAGAGAGAGACAGAGCATGAAAGGGGGAGGGGCAGAGAGAGAGGGAGACACAGAATCTGAAGCAGGCTCCAGGCTCTGAGCTGTCAGCACAGAGCCCGACGCGGGGCTCGAACCCACGGACCGCGAGATCATGACCTGAGCCGAAGTCGGCCGCTTAACCGACTGAGCCACCCAGGCGCCCCTCTCCCTGTAAATTAATGCAAACTACCCGGGGATGTGCGCGCTTCCCACTGGTTGAACTTTGCGCAGTGAGCGAACGTAGCTCATCGAGGGCAGGACGTTTCTGTGGCTCTGGACCTGCCACCACAGCCCAGGACCCGAGGAGGCGGTGCCGGCCGTCCCAGGGTCCTGCGGGGACCCCTCTCTCCGCACACCCTGCTCGCACTTGCCGTGCAGCTGGAAGTCTGCGGTGTGAGGGACACAAGACCAAACTCAAAGTCCGTGCACAACAGGTGATGTCACCAGACACGGTCTCCCTCATACTCCCCGTTATAGTGGGTTTCGGTCATGGGTTTGGGCTTCCACACACCTGTCCCCGGGCTGGTGGTGGTCCCGCCCACACAGGGGATGACAGGACATCACCTCCAGCAGCTGGTTCTCTTTCCCCGAATCCCCCGACCAGGCCTGAGCCCGGTCCCTGAACTAGTCTGAGCCCCCCGCCCAACCACACGGGGGTCTTTCCTGCTCAAACCCCACACCTGAGAATAGGGGTGGGGGCTTCCCAGAGGGGGTGCGAGGCCACAAAATGAGAAAAGCACGCTCCTTCTGGCCTCAGGCTCATGCTTACGGGACCCCCACCCCGGGCCACCGGACCCACCGGGAGGACCCACGGCTGGCCAGCTGCACCGGGCGTTGCCTCCCTTGTCTTCCGGATCACGTGGTAACCTCCACCCTTCCAGAGGTGCGAGGTCCCCTGCGTGTGGCCTACTCCCCACACCCTCCTCCCCGGGCGCCCAAGGCAGAGCTCAGGCCCCTGGAGATGCCGGCCGGGCCAGGCTGCAGACCTCGGTGCCGAGCTGGTGGCATTTGCCTTCACGTGGAAATTTGGATGTGAGGCTGGCGGCTCGTCCTGAATGCAAGCGTCCCTCCTCGTTAGGAGACCTTCAGAAGTTCTTAGAGCCAAAATGTACTTTTTTTTTTTTTTTTGGTAAAATAAAATGGCTAATTAAATTGCATGCACTTTCATTATAAAGAAAACTGTGAAATGAGCATCTGTGCTCTTGACGTTCATCCCGCAATTTCCGTGCTCGCGGTGTCATTATCAGCTAGAAAGCAGCTGATTTGCTGGAGCGCACCCTTTTGGGCTAGAACACGACCCAGGGTAAAGGCCTTGATTTACGCCCTCTTATGTCGGCAAGAAAGGAATCTGTATGAAGTCAAGGCAAATGCTATTAAAAAAACAAACAAGCAAACAAAAAAACCCTGCATGCGTTGTTACCGCTTCATGAGTAGGCGTGGCACCTGAGTGACGGGCACGTGGGCCACCGCACCTGCTGTAAAAAAAAATCCCTGCAAAGAGGGAAGGGTGCCTCTCATGTGACAAATGATACCTGTTCCCTGGAAAATCAGGACGGGCACGTCAGCTTTCCCAGGGCAGTAGTCAGCAGGTGCCCCGTCCGGACCTCATTCCCACCCTGCCCTGCCCTGCCCCGCCCTGCCCTGCCCTGTAGAACGTCTGCCCAGGGTTCAGCAGCACCGTGGACATTTGCTGGGAGGCTGGGCCCGTGGGCACCCTGGCAGGACAGGGGAACGAGCTTGGGGCAGGAGACCCGGAGCTTCAGTGACTCCTTACTTTGGGAATCATGTTGGACTCGTTACCATCCCTCTGATAACCTTTCTGTGGACCTTCCTGATCTCAGGATTAAAAGCTGAGACCAGGAGCGCCTGGGTGGCTCAGTCAGTTAAGCGTCAGACTCCTGATTTCCACTCAGGTCATGATCTCATGGTTGGTGGGTTTGAGCCCCACATCAGGCTCTGTGCTGACAGTATGGAGCCTGCTTGGGGTTCTCTCTCCCCCTCTCTCTCTGCCTCTCTCCCACTGTGCTCCCTCTCTATCTAAAAACAAATACGTAAGCTTAAAAAAAAAAAGCGCTGAGGTCCCTCTGGGGAAGACCCTTGTGGGCACATCTGCATGTACGGGGGGTCACTTGGGGACGCAGACCTTCTCCCATGACATTTATGTTAACGCGGCAGCTTCCAACCCACACACCTGCGGGACCCTGGTCTCCAGGGACTCTGGGGAGGTCGGTGGAAACATCTCACAGAGAACAAAAAGTATGTAGAATGGTGTAGTATTTTTCTTTTCAAACAAATGCGTCTCCATTCTGGGCCATCCCATCTGGCCAGTGACGTATTCTAGAATCTTCCTGCAGCCAGCATCAACTCTGGGGCTGCTGTTCGCATCCGGTTTCCTTTCTTTAAACATCTGCCCATGTATATAGGCTTTGTCTTGCACGCTCTGGGGTTCCTTAAAAATACCCAAGTGGAACATGGCCACACCCGCCCCCCAGGGACCCCCAGACCCTCCTGGCACTTTACTGTCCAAATCAGGGCGGTTCGCCTGACGCAGGGCCGCTCCCTCCCACAGGCCTAGCCCTCTGGCCTTATGCTCACGTCACGTTTCCGGTCTGGTGCCTGCACCCACAGCCTCTGCTCAAACAACACGAGCAGACGAGGATTGGTTTTCGAGGGGTTCTGCCTCCCTGGTGGCCCGACCCCTCCTTGCCGTGATGCCCATCTTACATGTCCGCCCCCTCCTCGTTTTCCCAGCCCCACATGCAGCACAGAATGACCATATGACCACAGAGGCCTTCAGAATAATAGAGCGACCTTTTAAATATGCACCAGCTCACAACATGCCCCTGCTTCAGCCCTCCCAGCAGCGTCCTCCGTGCTCCCAGTATAAAGCCGTGAACTCCTTGTCAGGGCTCTAAATGGTCCAGCCTCAGCCAGCCCTCTAGCTAGGCTTCCCGGGGCCTGGAATGTTCTGTCCTGGGCTCCGGGCACCCAAGCTGCACCAGACCCTGCAGGTCTAGGCTGGAATGCCCGCTGGCCCACCCCGGCCCCGTCACACCATCCGTTTTGTCCCAGGCTCTTCTCACACTAACTGTCTGGCCTGTTAGCAGACTGATATAGTCTGTTTCCCCTGCTAGAATGGCCACTCGGGGAATGACAGGTCCTATGTCACCTGTGGTTCTGTCTCCGGCGATAGCACGTGGCCTGGCCACTGTAAGGGGAAGGTGGTGAGGTGTTGCGTTTAAACAGACGCACTCGTAGATTTTCACTAAGACAGTAGTGAAACGTGGGCTAAGCCAGACAGATGCCTGTGGGAATGTGTGTGGGGGCAGAGGTGGGCCTCTTGGATCGGGACAGGGCCTGCGGGAATGGGTTTGGGAACACAACCCCAAGACAGTGGCAGCAGTGACCCAGAGCCCGTACAGGCCGCCGTGCCCCCAGACGGCCCCGCGTCCCAAGGCAAATGGCACAGAGGTGCTATGTCCCAGCCTCCGGCTCTCGCACTTGCCTGCCCTTGGGTCACCGCGAGATTTGGTGAGAAGAGCACTGAGTGAGGCCGGAGCTTCCCTGGAAGGAGTGATGGTGTCTCCCTGGGGGGTCACCTCTGAGTGCCCTCTGTCCCCTCCCTCACCTGCGGACAGCCGTGCCAGAGCTGAGAGCTCGTCACGTGCCGGCACTGGGCTCCCTCCACTGCTCTGCCTGCACGGCTCAGATAAGGAAAACGGCCCGGAGCTCGGGAATCTTGGCCCAGGGTGACCGGTGTGGTAAGCAGCAGGGCTGGAACCCAGCCACGGGTCTGCTCTGAAACATTCCAACAAAATGATTCTGCTGGAAAACACCGTCTGCCCGAGCCAATGCTGTGTGGGGCAGCTGAGGCCCAGATCGCGGGTCTGAGTGCCTTTAGCCGGCTCGCCTTCGACCTTGCAGAAAGACCCCTTGCCCTTGCCTTCCCTCCGCTTCTTCTTTGTCTGTCGTCTCGATGATAAACCCAGCAGCCAATCACCTCTGTTTTTCAGGGTCTCGTTTTGGTGCCGGCTTCTTTTTTGATACGAGGTCATTTATATTTTGCAAAGTTTATGTTAGTTAGGTATCGCTTCCTCCTTAATTTTCAGTTTTCATAGTCGGAGGAAGTTTTGTCTTTCTGATTGGTCAAATTCAACTCAATAGGATTTTATTGAAGATCAACTGTGGGGTCCTTCTGGAACTTGGTGGAACATTAGGGATGGTGATGATGATGGTGGTGGTGGTGGTGGTGGTGGTGGTGATGAGGAAGACGGTGACGATGCCGATGTTGATGATGGCATTGACGGTGATGAAGACTACAGCGAACACTCTTCAGAACTGATGGGTCCCTTGGCACAATCCAAAGCCCTTCCCACACGTGAATGTGCTCGATCCTCACAGATGAGCCCTATGAAGCATCTTCCTTCTGAGATAGGGAACCAGGGGCACGGGAAGTCGGAGTGACTTTTCCAGAGTTGCCCAGCCAGTGAGTGGCAGCACCGGAATCTGAACCCAGGCTGCCTGGGACCACAGGTCATGTTCCGTCCCCCACCACCCCACCGTGGGGAAACTCACCAGGTTATGGGAGACAAGAAACAGACAAAGCGATTAAATACTACTTCTAAAATCATCTGCTGTGCTGCAGTAGTTTATTTGTTGAACAGACCTGAGTGCCTACTGTGTGCTAATAACCCTAGGGATAAGAGTGGACAAAGCAGGCATCCTCCGAGGAACTCGAGTGCAGGAGGGAGAATCCACTCTCCCTCCGTTCCACGTGCCCCATGACCAAGGAAGGAGGCGCAGGGAGGGGTGTCCCCGGGGACTGGAGAAGGCAGACATGGCTTCTCAGCTTCCGGGCATCAGGGGTCTTCATCTGATTGCTGAAGGAAGACTGAGATTGGGAGAGGGCGGAGGGGGGACAGGGAGGAGAGGCGCCCCTGGGGAGACCTGGACGCAGGTCCCCCGACGAGGGCAGAGTGAGCAATCCTCCGGGAAGGTGAGGGAGGCCAGGCAGCCTGAAGTGGGGGCACCAAACGACCGGCAGAGCCCAGGCCGGTGCACCTAACTCTGCCCCTTTCATTCCTGCTCACGTCCCCGCCTGCAGAGGCCCGGGGACGCCTGCCCCACTGGGCGCAGTGCTTCCTCTGCTGAAGTTTTGTATTGATTTCCAAATCAGCTTAACCAAGATAACACTGACTCTGAGACCTGGGAAGAGGGCTCCCGTCTTCCCATCGAGCCCTTGGTCTAAGTCATCTTGTCAGAAGTGAGTGCTGGCAGAGAGCGAGGGGGGTGGGGGGGGTGCAGCGGGGGCGGTGGTTCTGTGACCCCCCCCCACCCCCCGCCAGCAGGGCCTGGCGTGGGAGACCCGGCCTCACCGCCCACCTGGTGCTCAGCGCCTTTTCTGAAGGAAGATTAAGCAGCAGAAAGCAGCTGCTTTCATTGATATTTATTGTTTTAAATTCGTTTTTAATTGCACAAGTAACACATGAGTGATTTCCCATTGTTGAGCAACCCACAAGCCCCGCCACACACCCACCCAACCCGCGATCGATTGCTCCTGGAGTCGGCCGGTGTTTTCAGTCTCGTGTGCTCGCTTTCCTGTACAGGTACAAACACACGTGAAAGTGTGCAGATTTGTTTTTCATTTTAGAAACCCAAGTGCTGCTGTCACGCAGAACTTGCTTGTCCATGGTGGTACGCGCCGGGCACCCTTCCGGGACACGCACGGAGAAGCGCTTTGCCACGCGTCGTGCGTGCCGTGGCCGTTCTGCAAGTGCTGCCTTTTATTCCTATTAATTGCAGCCACAATCGGGGGACATGCTGACCCAGGAAACTGGGAAAACTCCAGATTTTTAGGTGGCTTTTGGAGATGGTCTAAATTCATTGACGCTGACCCATTGGGAGGAGGACAGACCTCTTCCTATGGCCGCCTTGGTCTCAGGCCGCACGATCGGGAATTCCAGAAGCAGAGTCTGGGCAGAGAGTGAGGGTGAGGGGCCAGGCAGCAGGGACTCTTTCCCTGTTCATCTGCACCCACGCGGAGCACCAGCCTGTACTCAGGCCCTGTGGAGGGGACACGAAGAGCGGAGAGCGTTAACTCAGCGTGGAGCGGCCAGTTCCAGGTACAAGTGGCTCTGTGTATAAATCTGAGCAAGGCACGTTCCCCACGGGGAAACTGAGTCATCCGCTCTGACCTGGGGTCCCCGCTCTTCCAGACACGGGCCGCCCCGCACGCTGGCCCAGCGCCCTTTCTCTGCCATGGCCCCAGGCGCCCGGCGTCCCTCACTAGGCCCTCCCCTGCATCACCCTGGTCCACGGCGGCTTTCCGTCATTTGGCTCCCCTCGCGGGTCTGCCTTTCCCTGGAAAAGCCAACAAAACCTTGCACCTCATAAATTTTAACAGGCTTTTCAGCTGATGTATTTCATGTCTGAATTGTTTTATCTGTCTCACTTTGATTGTGCGCCCCGAGGGCTGAGACCTCGTCCTGTTTCATCTTTTGTGCGGCTCTGAGCAGACTCTTGGCATTCGGCTCTGAAAACACAGGAGAAGATGAATATACGCGAACATCTATAATTGTTTTATTTCGAGCGTTTGACAATAGATCAGAGATGTGTGTGTACCGGTACGTCTGAGACTTGAACGCAATTTCATTGCACATCTTAATCTGTTCCTTGGGTATTAGTAATTTGTAAAACATGATTTATTTGCTTAGAATTTTCCTTCATGACTTTAAATGTGTGCATAACATAAAGGGAAACGTGATCTCCGATTTCCGATTAACTTTTGCCGAACAGGCTTCCTGGAGTTACCTGTACTCACACGGAGGCATACATAAGACTCGAATCGTGTCTTAGGAACAAAGCCTCCTGCCCGAGCAGCAAGGGACGTTAAAACAAAGAGGTTCAAGTTGGATTTAAGAATCCAAAGTGATTTCTTCACCTGAGTTTTCAAATGTTTGGGGAAGGGACGTACGTAGCTGGCCTCCTTTCATCCTGTTCGTTGAACTGTTTCCAATGTAGAAACTCTCAGATTCTTTTTTTGCTGCTGGGAAATTTCTCTTGGTGACAATATGCCTGTGGCGTATGTAATTCCGTAGGTAATGTACAGGAACAGAGGTGAGCCCACCAGAATGATCCAGAACTTACTTTGTTCTTTCACGGCTGTCTGTGGGATGCCAGGTCAAGTGCTAGATCATAAGAATTCAGGGGTCAAGTGGAAAGACGGAACTTCCAGCCCTGGGGACTCCACAACTTTGGGGGAGAGAAATGGGCCACAGGCCAGCCAGCTCCATGAACAGGAACTTCGGTCCACGGCACCGAGGGCTCCCGGGAGCTGAGACGGCCAGTGGGGTGAACAGGGCTCCCTGAAGGGGAGGCCAGACATTCCTACAGGTGGGAGAGCTGGCCGTGCGGGCTGAGAACGTGGGCGTCAGGCAGGGGAGAGGCAGGTGCAGTGGGGCGGGCGGGAGCTCGGTGGGCTCCATGGACAGAGGACAGCGGGGTGAGGCACAGGCGCGGGGGCTTTGAGCACACTTAATTTGGTGATCTGATGGTTTTGGTGACTGTGGTCATCTGGCTGCTGCGGGAGACTGGTGTGGGGGGACTAGGGGGGAGTGAGGAGGCCGGCCGCTGTTCAAGGACGTGGGCAGACACGACGGCGAACATGGAGGCCAGAAGGTGGTCCCGAGCGGGGTGTCCTGCAGGCTGGTTTAGGTTGGCTTTGTGTGTGATGGCAGGAGGGGTGCGGCCCATGGGCAGGGGAGTGCGGGTGGTTCCCACAGGCCTTCCAGCACCCAGGGCAGGAGGGTGCAGGCAGAAGGGCGAGGGACATCCGCTCACACCCCGAGGAGAGGCTCCTCAGCGTCAGCAGCCGCGGTCGTTCGGACCCACGCCGACTCGGGGCGGCCCCTCCACCGTTTACCCAAGGGACTCTGTTCACGTTAATATATGGGGGAGGGGCCGGGGAAGCGTGTTCCACATTCTGCTCAGTGGGCCGGAGTCAGGGGCAGACTCTGGTTAACACGCCATCCGCCGTCCGGATGGTGTCCTGTCACGTTGTTGGGATACATCTCCAGTATTTCGTCTTTAAAAATGTGGCATTTTAAACAAATCCGTGTGTGCTGAGCCTGTCCGAGGCCTGACGGCTGGGGGTCTCAAGGTCTCCAGGCCCCAGTCTGAGAAATGAGGCCGGTCACGGCTCTGTGACGCCCCAGCGTCGGGTCTGCCCTGCCCCTGTTGAACACAGAAGTGCTCCTGGACAGCGTCCTCCAGAGTCCCAGGGACACGGCCCTTCTGCTCTGGGGGGACCGTCCCTCACTTACCCCTCCACACTCACACACTCAGCGGACCTGCTCCCAGCCCTTCCGGGACCCTGTTCCCCTCTGCCTTTCCACCCGGCCGCGTCCGTGGCCCTGCTCCCATGTGATGTGTGTTCACATCTGTGCGCATCAGAGCAGGTGGGGCAGGGTGTCCGCTCGGAAAGCCCGGCTCTGACCAGGGTTCCACGGCATCTCCCTCTGCTGAGGACAAAAGCTGGAGTCCTCCCGGGGCCCCCGGGCTGTATCCTGGGGGTGCCCCCTCCCCTGCGCCAGCCTGCTCTGTCTCGTGTTGCCCAGCACGAACTGAAGGTTTAGACGACCCTGTGTGTTTGCGGTTGGCCCCTCCTTCCGCAAGAGGGTGTGCTGTGTGTCCTGTCCCCAGGGGGTTGCCCGGCACCCAGCACTTGCTCACTGAAGAATCCGTCGGAGCAGTTGGCCACGTGGGGTCTTCCTGTGCTGCTGTGCTGGTGCTGGGGGGGAGGGGGGTGGTCACAATACGGGACTCTGCTGTGGCTCCCTGCCCTCCCCAGAGCCTGCAGCTTGTGATGGTTGTTCAGCAAATGGCTCCACTCGACAAATGCCAGGGAAAATTAGTGCAAGGAGGGCGTGACGAAGGGGTGACTGTCCTGGGGAGGCACCCACGGGAAGCAGCATTGAATTTGAGACCAGAAGGAAGGGGAGGCTTTCGCAAAGCAAAAAGCATTCCACGTCCAGGAAAACAGCCTGGAGAGAGGACTGACGTAGGCAGGGGGCCGGTTCCAGGAGCAGAAAGAACCAGACAGGGCCCATGGGTGCCAGTAGGGAGCTGGCTGGAAACCCAAGAAGTGAGAACTCTCTCTATGGCAGAAGGTGGGAGCCAGAGAGCAGGGCTGCAGGGGGAGGGGGGGAGATGGGGTGCAACCAGGGGAGAGGGTGGCTGGGGGGGAGGGGGCAGAAGCAGGAAGCTACACATTTAGATTCCCTGGAACTCCACGGGGAACTGAGTCTGAGCCAACACTTATAATTCAGGGGCTGAAGGGGGCAGGCCAGGAGGGGACAGCAAGTACCCCACGCTGGCCAGAACCCAGGGTCAGAGTGAGGGCAGCCGTCGCGTCATTCTCTTGGCAGCAGGTGGCCCCGGCGGTGTCAGAGCAGGGAATGTTCTGGAAGGATGGATCTTGCAGCCTGGAGACCTAGTCCCTGAGAGGAGCACACTAAACTTGATCTCCCCTCACTGCTGCGCGTGCGTCCAGACAGCACAGGGCCGCCGGCAACAGCCGGCTCCTGGAGGAGGCTGGCATCACGTGATGCCTTCTGACTGAGCACAGACCTGTGCCCACAGCCCTTCTCTGGGAAATGAGGGATCATTCCTCTGTCAGAGTAACAGCTCGAAGAAGGCGGCGTTCAAGTGGGATCCTCGGGCCGGCGCCGGGGGTCCGCCTCGCTCCTGAGTACATCTGTGCTTACTAGTCGTAGGTCGGTTCAGAGCCTCGTAAGATCTCTTCGTGATTCAGCTTCGGTAGGTTGGCTGTTTCTAGGAAGACGCTCATTTCCTCCAGGTAATCCGCTTTGCTGTTCATCATGTTCTCTCACTATCCTTTTCAATCCTGCCACATGAGTGGTAACGCCCCCTCCCACTTCTAATTTTAGTTATGTGAGTCTTTTCTCATTTTATTCTTGGCCTAGCTAAGGATGTGTCACTACAGAAAAATCAGGAAAACACAAAAGAAGGCAGCAAGGGAGGAAAGGCGAGACAAAAAAGCTCCAAGATGTTCAGAAAACAGTTCACAAAATGGCGCTAATCAGTCCTTTCCCATCAGTAGCCACATCAGGTGGGAACTCCCCAGTGAGAACACACAGATGGGCTGAGTGAGGAAACCAGAGAAAACACCAGAATCCAGCTGCATGCCGTCCCTAGGAGACTCACATAGGACCTGAGACACCCGTGGGCCTGTTTTTTGTGGTGACCTGCTTAAATTGCCTTCTTCTTTGCCTGTTGGTTCATTCTATAGGTGTTTTCTTTGTGGTTACTATCTCAATTGCATAAAACAACACAAAGTTGTAACAATCTAATTTAAACTGATAAGAGCTTAACAGTTCAGCCACATATAAAAGCTCTTTTAATCTCTACCCCCCAATTTATGTGACCATGGCACAAATTACCCTTTTCAATATTGCATACCCATTGACATAGATTTATAGTTACCTTGTATGCTTTTGGTTTTTTTTAATAATATGCTAGAATTGTGCTCCTATGTTACAGTATATGGGTTTCTTCATTTGTCTATACATGCACCGTTACCAGGTAGTTGTGTATTTTCATGTGAATTTGTATCACTGTATCTTTTTATTTTAATTGGAAAGACTCCCTTTAGTGTTTCTTGCAGTGGGGATGAACTCCCTCAGCTTTTGTTTATCTGCTAAAGTCTTAATTTTATCTGATAAAGTCTTAGTTTTTCCTTCATAGTTGAAGGACAGTTTTGCCAAATAACAGTTTTCTTGATTAAACTGGCAGGTTCTTTCCTTTATCACTTCGCATATATCACATCCCTCCCTTCCAGTCTGCAAGGTTTCTGCGGAGAAATCACTGGTAATCTTATGGGAGCTCCCTTGTAGGCAACAAGTCACTTTTCTCTTGCTACTTTCAAGATTCTTTGTGGCTTTTGAGTTTGATTACAATGTGCCTCAGTGTAGGGCTCTTCAGGATTCATCCTAGTTGGAGTTCTTTCAGTTTCTTGAATTTGCCTGTCCATTTCTCCCCTCACGATTTTCAGACATTGTCTCTTCAGATCGGCTCTCTAACCCCTTTTCCTCTTGCTTCTCCTCCTGGCTCTCATAAGTCATCGTCCACTTGATGGTGTCAAGTTTTTTGGGTTTCTTCACTTTTCTGCATTCTGCTTTATTTCCATTCTCCTGGTTGATAGTTTTGAATATACCCTGTCTTTAAGTTCACTGACTCTTTCTTCTGTCCTTCTCAAGTTTGATGCTGAACTGCTCCATTGAATTTTCCAGTTTGGTTATCATATTCTTCAGCTCCAGAATTTCTGTTTGTTTCTTCCCTGTTTTTGTCTCTTTGTTGATATTTCATTTTACTCATGCATCATTTTCCTGCTTCCATTTAGTTGTTGTTCTGTACTATCTTCTGCTTTGTTGACTATTCTTGATAACGATGTTTTTTTTTTTTTCTTGCATTCTTTGGTAATTTATGTATTTTCAGTTCTTTAAGGCTAATTTTCTGAGATTTAACTTGTTCCTTTTATTGAGCCACATTTCTCTCTCTCTCTCTCTCTCCCTCCCTCCCTCCCTCCCTCCCTCCCTCCCTCTGTTGTTTATTTTGTTATCATTTGTTGGAACTTCAGCATTTGGAGAAAAAACCACCTTCCTCAGTCTTTGCAATCTTGTTTAGTACATAGAAGACTTTCACCAGTGTAGGTTGCTAGAGAGATTCTGGAGGCCTCTCAAGCCTTTTCTGGGAAGGCATCTTCTCTGGGCTGCTATATGTAATTTCCTAGTTGAGGTTTGTCTATTTCTACTCAGCATGCGCCCCCCCCCCCCACACACACACACACACACATTCTGTCTGTAGCACTTAAGCCTCTCTGGTGCCAGACTGCCTTGGGATCTCTTTTCTTCTCAGTGCCTTCCAACCTGGCTCCCATACATGTCAGCATTTAGATTCAGGGAAGACAAAAACCATTCTCTCGGCCACACACACACCCCAAAGTCAGAATCTTGAATTATGTTCCATTCTTCTTCTCCCCTCCCAACCCAGGAGTTGGCAGTTTTCTCTCCATCACATTGCTCTGTGCTAGGAGAGGGATTGTGAAGAATAAATACCATGAATTTTCCTACCACTTTTGATGTAGTTCTTCTTGGCTCGTCTGGGATGCAAGAACCTCTTACCCTACTGGTGTTTGGATTTTTCTCAAAGGAGATTTATCTATGTACTGTTGTAAAGTCATTGTCACCATAGGAAAAGAAGGACCTGGGGCTTCCTATTCTACCACTTTGCTGCGGTCACTCCCCAAAAGCAGTTCTTAGCACGCTATGCATGGGGGATAAAATCATCTTCTGACAGATCTCCCAGACTCCACACTCATCCCCATGGTCAATACCAGGGATCAGGAGACTTGTCCCATCAAAGGCCCATAATAAATATATTCAGCTTTGGTGCCCATAAGGCTCTGTTGCAGCTGCTCAGGTCTGCCATTGGAGTGTGAAGCACCCACAGACAACATGTAAATGAATGGTGTGGCTGTGTTCCAATAAAACTTTACAAAATCAGATGGTGGTGGGCATGCTGAAGTTTGCTGACCTGGTCCTTGCCCAGCATGGCAGACTGAGGGATCCTACCAAAGCTCAAGCCAGGTTACCTCATTGGTCAGCTCCAGTCATGCAGAGGGTCCACATTTAACTCAAAGCAGAGTGTGGTCTTTGTAGCGGCTCCCACTCACCTCATAGTCTGCCCCCTGCTCTTGCCACCACTCTGTTCCACCCGCCTCTCTGGAGCTTAGTCACATGTGCTATTCCTATGTTAAGGTCTTTGCCTTCACTGTTCCCAGCACTTGAGACACCTTTCCTCCTCCTATCTACCTGCTTAACTTCTTCAGTCCCTTTGAACACTCTGTGACTCTCCCCATATCACTCTGCTCAGGTCCCCTTAACAGATGGGGTTCTTAAATGACAGAGGTGAGTTCTCTCATGGTCAGGAGGCTGGAAGTCCAAGATCAAGGTGTGAGCAGGTTGGTTCCTCCTGGCCCCTCTCCTTGGCATATAGACAGCCATCTTCTCCCTGTGTCCTCACGTGGTCATCCTTCTGTGTGTATGTACCTGTGTCCTAATATCTGCTTCTTATGAGGACACCAGTCATTTGGACTAGGGCTGACTCATATGACTTCATTTAACCTCAATCACCTCTGTAAAGGGCCCGTTTCCAAACACAGTCATGTCCTGTGTGCTGGAGGTCGGGGCTTTAACGTACAGATTTGAGGGACACGCTTCAGCCCACAGCACTCCCTCTGAGGCCCACGCTGACCTCCCTGTTTGGCTGGCAGCCCATCTCCTCAGCCCGGTGCTCCAGATGCTCTCCTTCTACTCTTTCCTGCTTGGCTCTGTCTCTGCTGACATCCCGCAGGACGTGCCAGCGCCTCCCCAGCATCATGTTCTCTGGGCTCCTTTATAGTCTTAAAAATTATTGAAGGCCCAAAGAGCTTTTGCATATATGGGTGACATTTTTTGGTATTTACCATAGTAGACATTAAGACTAAGACATTTGAAAAATAGTTATTAATTAATTCATTTAAAGGTAAGAAGAATAGGGGTGCCTGGGTGGCTCAGTCAGTTAAGCATCCGACTTCAGCTCAGGTCATGATCTTGCGGTTCTTGGGTTCAAGCCCTGTGTCAGACTCTGTGCTGACAGCTCGGAGCCTGGAGCCTGCTTCGGATTCTGTGTCTCCCTCTCTCTGCCCCTTCCCATCTAAATAAACATGAAAAATTTTTTTAAACATAGAATAAACCACATATATGCTAACATAAACAGCGTATTTTATGAAAACTAACCACATTTTGTGAAAAACAAAACCATTTTAGTGAGAAAAGTGGCAGTATTTTACATTTTTGCAAATCTCTTTAATGTCTGGCTTCTGTATCCACTCTGTTGTGGTATGTTGTTTGGGTTGGGGAAAAAAAAAAAACCAGCAGCTTCCCTTAGATGCGTAAGTGTAAAAGGAGAGGTATTTTAATGCCCTTTTCAGATAATGATGGGTTCTTTTCTTTGATATTACACCAAAAGTTAACAAGTGTTAGTTTCCTAAAGCTTAGCTACAATATGGAAGCTAAAACCATCACACAGTACTTTTCCTACTTTGTTTTATCTGGTACTTTGAATGGATCTCTAAGGCATGCATAATTTTATAACATCATGGATTAGTCTTCTGAAATTGTTGGTTTTCTGAGTTCTCATATCTTCCATCTTATAATATTTTAAAATTCACTCATTAATATCACCATCAGTATCATGAGAAAAATATTTAATTGCCGGGAAGCTGTTCAGGCTCACAATGGCAGACACCAGTTTTCCAAAACTCTCATTTTTGCTTGAAAGCTCTAATTTTATCATTGGCAATAAATATTGTCAGTTGTTTTCCTTGAAGTGACAGACTCACTTTGTTAATTTCCAAGCAAATGTCTGCCAAACATTCAAATGTGACTAACTATGGTTTGTCTGTCAGTTGTTCTTTTAAGTAAAAATAATTTTCTGCGAGAAGAGTGGCTAGTTCAGCTTGTAACTCAAAAGTCACACAAGTGCTTTGCACCTTGACCCACCACACTTTGGTATGTCCTTCACCTCTGCTTCCCCATTCATCTCAGTGAATAATGGAAAGGAATGTGTTTGAGTCAAGATTTAACAAAACTAATTTCTGCTGGTCTGTTTCATCCAGGACATTCTTTAGTGAAATGATCCACTGCCCCCCCCCCCCAACCCAGTAAAGACTCGGTGATGAAGAACATACTGAGTGCCGATTACTGTTTGGAGCCCCTAGCCTGGGTTTTGCCATGGCATCCACCATTCTACCATCAGTGCAAAGGCATCATGGTGAAAAAGACAAATAACCTCTTTTTTGTCAGCTTTGTTATAATAAAATTCACATACCAAAAAATTTACCTTTTCAAAATGTAAAATTCACAGTTTTTGGTGTATGCAGAGTTGGGCAATCATCATCAATATAACTTCAGAACCTTTTGATCACCCCAAAGCAGACCCCACACCTGTTAGCAGCCACTGCCCATCCTCCTTCTAACCACCCTCTCACTGCCCGTTCACACACACACACACACACACACACACGCTCTACACAACCACCAGTATATTTTCTGTCTCGGTATATTTGCCTAGTCTGGATGTCTTATGTAAATAGAATCATAAAATATGTGGTCTTTTGTGATTGGCTTCTTTCAGTTAGCATACTGTTGTCAAGGTCCATGTGTATTGAAGAGTGTGTCCATACTTCATTGTTTTTTTACTGAAGAAGAGTATTTCATTGTACACTCATTGGATGGTGTAGTAAACAGAATAACGGCCCCCCCGTGAGGTCCACGGCCTAACACCCAGAGCTGTGTCTATGTCACCTTACATGGTGAAAGGGACTTTAGAGATGAGATTCAAGTGAGGGCCTTGAGATGGGGAGATTATCTGGGACTAGCCAGGTGGGGCCAGTGTGACCACAGGTGTCCTCATATAAGAAGGAAGCTGAAGGTCAGAGTCAGAGAGAGAAATAGGACATTGGAAGCAGAGGCCAGAGGGATGTAGGGCCACAAGCTAATGGACACAGGTGACCCCTAGAAGCTGGGAAAGCAAGGAAACATTCTCCCCTGGAGCCTCCATGAGGAATCTGCTGACCTAGTTCAGACTTCTGACCTACAGAACCATAAGTTTCTGGTCGTTTGTTACACAGCCATTCAGAACGAATATACCCCATCCTGCCAATCCATTCCGGGGATGAGCATTTAAGTTGCTCCCATTTTTTGGCTACTATGAGTAGTGCTATTAGGAACATTCGTGTACAAAGTGTTTGTGTGGGCATACATTTTCAGTTCTTGGGGGTAGATACCTGGGAGTGAAATTGCTGGTGTGTATGGCAACTCCGTGTTTAACATTTCAAAGAACTGCCAAATATTTTCCAAACCAGCTGCACCATTTTATAGCCCACTAGGGACATATGAGCATTCTAACTCTTCCACACAGTCACCAACACTTGTTATTTTCTGGGTTTTTTATTGTTATTATGACCATACCCATTCCTCACAGGTATGAATAGTATCTCGGGTTTTGATTTGCTTTGCTCTGGATGGGTCCATAATGACTAAGGACAGTGAGCATCTTTTCCTGTGCTTAGTGGCCATTTGGATCTCTTCTTTGCAGAAATATCTATTCAAGTCCTTGGCCCTGTTTTAATTGGGTTATTTATCTTTTCTTATTGGGTTGTAAGAATTCTTTGTACATTCTAGATACACATCCCTTATCAGATACTTCATGTGCAGATATTTTCTTTCTGTGCCCCGCATGGTGGCGAGGAGGGAGCCCACACCTACGGCCGCTCTGGCCTGGAACAGCACGGATGCAGCACAGAGCACGGGGGGTGGTGTGTGAGAGAGATGCTGGAGCCCCACCTGCCTCTCCAGGGAGAGCCCGCCCACCACCCTAAACCTTGGCCACACCTAGACCCAACGTCATGATCAACCTTAAAGCATTCCTGCGTTCACTGACCCTGGTGCCAGCGTCCACCCAGCTGTGCCCCCAGCTGTGTGCCACAAGCTCGTCCGCCCTCCACGCCATGCACATGGGAAGGACAAGACTCAGGGTGGCCTTCAGGGGTAGCCTCAGCCCAGACCCCAGTGTTGAGTCTCCTTAAAGCCCCAGGAGGTTCCCCGAGCAGGTGCGCTCACATTGAGTGTGCACCGGGTTGCCTTTCCCAAGGCTTCTCATGCTGCCTGCATTGAGTCCAGATCCCCTTCCCCACAGAGAAGCCTGTAGGAGGGATAAAGGGGCTCCATGGTGACCCTGCCGAGTGGTGGGAACTCCAGTCCTCCTTTGCGTCTCCCGTAGAGCAAATGATGGGGGCCACCCGAGAGTTAGCCTTTCTTTCTCAGGAAGATGTTTCTGTCGATTCTTCTTTAGTGTTTAAAAACATTAGAAGAGGCACCGTGGAGAATGGAAGACGCAGGGGCTCATTTGGATGTCAAAGACGTCCCTGTCCATCCAACCTACGTGGTATATTATACACAGCAAAACCACGCCATGTGGATTAACTCCGGGGACTGCATTTGAGGAGCGCGTTGGTGAGAAAGATTGAACGTGCGAGGACCTGGCCCAGCCTCTGACTTGAGAAGTCGACCGTGGGCTTGGTTGTTATGAATGTCCCCATAATGGCTTCCCATAAAACCCTCCCCCATATAACGTCTGCCCATAAAAATCCAATCTCCACTGGCCCAGGGCAAGGAGAGGCCATGCGCTCCCGACCGGAATGTGTGAGCTTGCAGGGGAATGGTCCTCCGGGAGCCCATGGCCTCTCCATTACAGAGTTCAGCCCCAGAGCAAACGAATCCTGCAGTGTGCACGGGAAAGTCTGAGTGGGTGGCGCTGGGCAGTCTCTGGGGAACAGATGGCATTAAGCACCGGGACAAAGTAGTTTTGACCTCGGCCCCCGTGATGGGTTTTTTTTTTTTGTTTTTTGTTTGTTTGTTTTTTTTTTTTTTGCTCCCTGGGACTACTTCCCAGCACCATAAGCAAAGAGAGGGTTGTGTGCTGACACGTGAGAGCGGGCTTCCCAGGAGCAGGGGGCAGAGTGCGCTCGTCCAGGGCACGTGCTGCGCTCATGCGTTCCTGGAGGTAGGGTGGGGGTGGGGGGCGCTTCGCTACGACGGTGCCTGACACCTATGCCTAGGACAGAGAGGTTTCAGGCCCCGACCCCTGGCCTGAAGAGAGGAGGGGTGTGCGGGGAGGTGCGGGTTGAAGCGACCGGTCTCGGGAGCTGCGGGCGGGGTCTCATCAAGGGAAGGAGGGCTGATCGATCGACTCTGCCCAAGTGTCAGCAGGGAAGGGGGTGGGAGGAGGAGGAGAGAGCATAATAGTGCTGCTGTGATAAAAACAGTGGCTAACATTTAATTAAAGTCATTTAGCATTTAACTTGAGAGCATTAAAGTCACAAACATTTCTTGGGCCTCGAGCACCAGCTCTGGTCAGGGTTTGGGGACGCAGTTGTGACCTGGATGGAGCAGGTGCCAGGACCTCCCATGCTTAGTAATAGTGACGCAGAATGGCACTGTGGACGGGGACGGTGACTCTCCGTGGGGCCACCCAGGCTTCCCCCTCCCAGCCCCCCACCGCCTGCATCGCCAACGCTCTCCGGCCTCGGCGCCTCTCGTTCTGAGGCCGTTTTCTGCCCTTGACCCTGTTGGACGGCTAGTGCAGCCTGTGCCTCTCCCCCCAGCGGAGCCGTGCCTTCACATGCAAAACCTGAGGCCAGCATCACAAGGCCAGCGATCACACTGGCAGGTAGTTATCGACACGTGAAAAAAAATCTGTGATGTAGAAGCATGTTTTCATTAGCGTGTCAAGTAACAAGACCCGGCGGTGGGCCAGGAAATGCTGGATCTCCCAGGGGCGCTGACACAATGCTCTTTCGGATGGTCTTCAACCGCGGTGTGCCATGGGGAATCACGGGCTGTGCCACGTGGCTCCCCTTGTGCCCGCATGACTGACATGTGGCACCATCCCCTCAGGAGCTCCTCTGGAGGTCATGCACCCCTAAGACTCTCCCACCCCAGGACCCCATTCCTCCCACCTCGGGCTGCCTCCTGTCTGAAGCCTCCGTATCTCCCTTCTGCTGGACCCGTACCCCCTCAGAGGGGAAGGGGTGAGCTGAGTGGCCACGAAGGGTGGGATGGCCCCTGCAGCCACTGGGCAGTGGGGTGAGAAGGGCTTTCATGCAGAAACCTGGGTCAGGAGGACATGGGGCTCCCAGCTGGCCCCTGCCTTCGGTTTCACGTAGCCTGGGGTGGGGTCTGTACATCCGTGACTCGGGTGCACAGGAGCTGCTCTGAGCAGGGGGCTGGGGAGCTCAGAACATCTGGGCACATTCCTGCATTTCTTCCCCACTCGCCCCAATGTGTACTTGGTTCCCTGGGGGGCCTGTGCCGGCCCGCAATGACCTCTGATGCAAAGTGGCCTGAGCTGGTTGTCTGTGGCCATCACCTTCCCGGCTGGGTGGATTGGTTCTGGGGTCACCAGCTAATACCAGCTCCTGGCACCAGCTGTTCCTGGGGGACCCTGCACCTGTGGTTCCAGCATCTGTTGCCGTCAGGAAAGGCTACGAAGCATCTTGGGGCCACTGAGCACATGTTCAGAGGCGGCTGGGGACAGGAGAAGCTGAGGGATGCCCCAGTGTCCCCGTGTCCGCTTCAGCCGACGCAACCGTGCCGACATGTTCGGCGTGGCATCACCTGAAGCCCCTTTCTTTCTGTCTGCACCCACCCTCCGGGCCAGTGTGACCCACCCCCTGGCGCCCTCAGAGGTACTGTGCGAAGACCAGCTTCGCTCCTGTCTTCTGTTGGAAGAGCTGAGGTGTTTCCAGGGAGGGGGGGACCTTAGCAGCCCGTGCCGTCACTTACGCCGGGTTCTCGCCCGGCAGTAGCCACAGACTTCGGAGTTGGGTATTCGGACGTCCCCCAGCTCCAGCAGGAGCGTGAGATGATGCCACTTCCTGAGCCCGGGGCAGGGGCTGCTGGAGGAAGGCCGGGAAGCCTCACGTGCCCGGTGAGGGGCCCGAGGTGCTGCGTGTGGAGCTGTGGCTTCCGTTTCTCTTGGGGGGCCCCGCACGCTGCAGAGGGGGCAGAGGGCGAGCATATCTGCCGGGCCCTGGGCTCTGCCCTTGTCTCCGGTGCTGTGCAGACCCACCGTTTGAGTTAATGCATCAGTGCCCTACCCTGTGCACCCCACAAGGTGTTTGATGAGTGCTTTTGAAAGGCCTCCCCTCCTGATTCTTCCGTGGAGAGCTGCACTGTGTTCCCACTGTGTGGGAAACGACCAGAGCCTGCAGCCCCCTCCACCCCCACGCGGGGCAGGGGCTTCTGGAAACCGGGGGTGCAGCCTCACCCAGGCGCCCACAGGACACACGGGACATGACTACTGACCACGTGTCCCTGCAAGACCATAGACTTCTGTGAACGTGCGCCCCGTCCTAGTGACAAATATGGCAGTGGAGAAGCATCTAGAAACCTCTCTGTGCTTGTCTTGCTCCTAAAGGCGCTCTGTCTCTCCCTCTCACCCCCACTGTCTTCTCCTTTTCTGTCGATGACACTTCCTTTCCCTGATCCTGGTTGAAGCAGAAACCTGCTTCAGTTCACCATGCATAACACAGGAGCAGTCTTGCACTGCTGTGCTCTTGCTTCAAAAATAAAGAAAGGAAGGAGTCTTAGCCACAGGATAGAGAAGCAGCCTTTCCGAGGAGATGCCACCGGTTCCTGAGTCGAAGTGACAGGTACACCGTTTTAATGACGGGGAAAGCGTGAAGGGTTTATTATAATTTAAGAATGCTTTCTGTGTGAACAGACTGTCTGACTGTGCCGAGATGCTTCTCAGAACCGGCTGGCTCCCAGAATGCCACGAAGAAAACGATTGGACAAGATGTAGAATTCGGCCCAGGCCCGGGGACACACAGCCGACATGCACAGCAGAGGGCGTGGTGAGAGGCAGGAGTTGCTCGAAGCCACAGGCATTACGGCGTTTAATTTTGGGGAGGGATGTTAGGGTGCAGGCAGCTGACAGGTTTGACGGGCAGTGCCTGGATGCCAGCTTCCACACTGCAAAGGCTCAGCGTGTCTTAGGGCAGGAAGGACTCTGGCGCCAGGCAGAGATCTTCTGCCTCTTCGCTGCAGGGCCGGGGCTGAGCCTCCGTTCCCCTGCCTCTGTCATGGGAACCACTGAGCTGCAGTGAGAATCCGCCACACAAATGCCAGGAAGCCCCCGGCGTGGTGTTCCCCCGGAAGAAGCACTTGGCCAGCTTCAGCCATTAGTCAGCATAACGTCCCGGGCTTTGTTCTTTCAGCCCCGCTTGCTCTCCGGTCAGCCGACGCTTACCTTCAACACCTTGCTCGTTTGTCCCTCCTCAAGGCAGGTCTCCCGACCCCCTCTGCTCTGCTGCCCCTGTACCTGCGCAGCCCTGATGCGGCCCTGATCTCTGTCTCGCCCTCCTGACGCACCCCCGGGGCGTGTGGCCTGGCCCCTGGTGCTAACGGTGCAGAAGGGGAAGCACCTCAGCTGTGCCCTTCCTGTGGCCTGTTCAGAGGCACCCCCGCTGCTGTCTGCCTCCCTGTGCCTCCCCAGGCACCCCCTCCACGCCTGTCCCCACGACAAAGCCAGCCAAGCCAGGGGCGGGGCTGAAAGCAGACATCGGAGCACCTCGCCGGCAGTAGCTGATTTTCGCCGGTGTGTTGCCGGTGTCCCACTCACGGCCACTGAGTCTTTGCAGGAGGCAGACGCCCCCACCTTTCGGTGAGCCTACGCCCAAGTTCAGCAGCACAGCCCCGGTGCACGCTAAGCCCACAGCAGCCACATAACCTGGGCTGGAAGCACAGTTGTCGAGAAAGCTCTTTCTTAAATACTAGATACAAGAGCGCGTCAAGGGAGGGACAGTGGCAGGACATCTGACTGCCCTGCCTGTCCCACCTCACCGCGTCTCCCCAGAATGAGGTTCCCCGGCAGGCAGACGGCACAGGCCCGGCCACCCGGCCCACACGGGGTGCCTCTGAGTGAACACGCCTGACAGCCTTGGGCCCGGATCACGGCCGTGACTCCCGGTGCCATCTGACCGCAGTCCTCCCGGTTAGCGGAGAAGCAGGTTGCTGTGGACGCGGCCAGTGGCATCAGTGACACGCTGAAGCACTGGTTGGATCACAGGGTTTCTCCTCCCTGCCTTTCAAGCACGGCCCCTGTGCAGCAAGAGACAGACCCCTGATCCGCCCCCAGTGGAAAATGGACGTTCCCGCTTGTCCAGAAGCAGCTCGCTCTGGGCGGATGTCGGGGTCCTCTGAAGGAAGCCCGGAACCTTGGGTCCTGGGCTCGGACAGAGGATGGACAGACAGGCAGGACAGATGCTCAGGGGAAGGGGCCTAGCAAAAAACGAAGTGAGTAGTATGAACAACAAGGGTAACAGAAGCCACCCTTTGGACTTTGCAAGCTTCAGTGTTCGTGGTGAGCAGGAAGGAGGGGAGGGGAGATTCGTTCCCGTGCTTTAACACGAAAATCCCCCGAGGTGCACAGCACCCCATTCTCTGTGTCGTTCATACGGTCATTTATTCAGAAAATTTGGGGTGCAGAGGTGGGGCAGGGGCGGCGTTCAGATGGTAAACTGTGCCCGGCATGGTGAGCACTTGTGCAGAGAGCTGCTGGGGCCCCCGCCGACCCTACGGGCTCACTGACTTAACAGCACATGTGAAGCCTTCAAGGCCCAAGTACAGTTCCCAGATTTAGCAGCAGCTGGGGCCTGTTGGGAATGCAGACTCCGGGGCCCCGCCCTGGTCCTGCACATCCCAGGTGATCCTTAGGCATGGACACTAGGGAAGCTCTGGACGGACCAACCATTTTTCACCACAGATTGTGTGGTTACCGGGGACCAGAAGCGCCCAGCGGGGCTCCCGGGAAGTCCTGTCTGGTGTGAAGGACAGATAAGTTAAAAGCTCAGTGTGGTCTATCCACCTCTTCGTTCTTTGAGGCAACAGAGAA
Organism: Panthera uncia; assembly: GCF_023721935.1. Classification (NCBI taxonomy): domain Eukaryota; kingdom Metazoa; phylum Chordata; class Mammalia; order Carnivora; family Felidae; genus Panthera; species Panthera uncia. The sequence goes on along the minus strand of NW_026057578.1, from coordinate 2,189,373 downwards.
CTGTCTGAGCCCTCCTGTGCCTGAGACCCTGCCGGGCACTGGATGTGACCTTGAATGGGACAGGCAAGCGCCTGATTCCACGGGTCTGGGATTGAGCACAGAGAGAAGAGGAAACCACGGGCAGCCGTGGAAGTGTTTCCATCCCGTGGTGAAGAGCGCCAGGGAAAAAAATCAAGCCACAGAAAGGGGCAGAGAGTCCTGGAGTGAGGCAGCCCCAGGCCCCACACCACTCCCGATGGTCCCTCTCTGAGGTCACCGGAGGGAATGGCCACGCCCAGACCTGGGCGAGGAAGCCCACGGAGAGGGAGGCACGGTTGGATATGGAGAACCCCGAGGCAGGTGTTGCAAGAGCCAAGAGAAGCCAGCCGTGCACCGAAGAGGTGGCAGGGCCGTCCTGGGAACATGTGTGTCTGCAGGGACACAAGGGGGAGCCTCCAAGGACTGCAAGCTGAAAGGCCTTCCCAGTTCCTCCCCCCAGAAGTTCCCATCCCCTCAGCCCCTCCTCCCCAGGAGGTCCTACCGCCTACCCCCAAGAAGTCCCAATCACCAGCTCCCTCCCCCCAGGAGGTCCCGCCTCCCACCCCTCCCTCCAAGAAATCCCTCCCCCAGCCCCTCCCCAAGGAGGCCACGCCCCCCCAGGGTTTGTCCTCCCTCTCCCCTCCACCATCCCTCTGTGTCCCCATGCCCCCAGAGCAGTTCTGAGTGCAAGGTGCTGAGGACGCCATGAGACTTCCCAAATGTCCAGGGGACATTTGAGCTGCAGGAGGCCTGCCGAGTTCTCCAGAGGGAGAAGTGAAGAACTCAGCTCCCTAACTGCCTGGACGCTTGAATCAGACCACAGACAACACGGGAAAAGCACTGGGCCCATAATAAGCCCCGGGACGTGTTCATATATCCCTGTGGGCGTGCAGTGCGCATGTGCATATGTGTATGTGCACACGTACGTGTGTCAGAATCTTTCCTGAAACCCAGCCACAACCGACAGGACACGTCCTGTTGCGCCCCTCCCCCCCCCCCCCCGCACCTGCACATTCTAGACTGTATGTTTAGACAGAATTAACTCCCAGGCCCTGTGCTGATGTCTTGTCTTCCCAATGCCCTCTGTGTCTGAAGCCAAGAACACAGCATGTTTAGGGCCGGGAGGCAGCATCCTGAGACTCGGAGAGAGGCCCCTGCGTGGAGGATGCGATGCAGACTTAATGGTAGCGTCTCCCCAGGCGGCGGCGGCTCCTCTTGGTGCCTAATGAGCCTTCCTGGACGTCGACGCAGCCTAAGTAACTGTGGGGAGAGCACAGGATCCGGGATGGGGAACATTTGGCAGCTGAAGAAGTGCTTTTGTGGCCTCTCCTGTGGACACGCTCCCAGGCCAAAGGCCAGCCGGGAGCGGTGACGGTTCTCGTGCAGCATCGCCAGCCTTCGGGTCCCGTAGAAATAGCGTCCCCCTGCCCTGGGGTACATGTGGCGGGGGAGGAGCCACAGTGCGTGTACTTGAGAGCGCGTGTGCGCCCCCCACCCCCCAGCGCACACGTGTGCGTCCTTCACTATCATTTTTCTAGATGAGGCATTTCACAAATGTGCTGCTACTCAATCCAGCAGCTTGCAGTAATGGCCTAATTACCAAGCTCCTGGCGAGCGTTGCTCTGGGCATCACTTGGGGAGAAATGGAAATAAACAAGGGGTCCTTGGGTAATTTGGGGGGAAATGGGCAGTGGAAGAGAGAGGTCTGGCCCTGGCAGGGCAGGTCCTGCTCCCCAGCACCCCCACTTCTGTGAATCAGAGCCAGGCTCGGGCCTGTCGGTTCCGAGTGAGGTTCCAGAGTGCTTTGTGCTAGAAATTCTGGTGTGAACCGTGTGGAAGGCCGGGGCGTGCCTGCCTATTTGCACTTCTCCGTGAAATGCAATTCCACACGGTCGGGAAGATGTCAGCCTTCAGGTCAGATGATGAGCTTGAGTTACTGTTATTGGAAGTAATGAGTCCTGCCCGCCACTGGGCATGGGTAGGCAGCCAGGCGCTGGCTACTGAGCAAATTCAGCTTTTGATGGAGGCCCCTGGGGCTCAGGTCACAAAGGCCCCTCCACAAAGCAAGGCACAAACCTCTGCTGCCACCTGGATGGTGCTCTGTGTTGTTAATTCTCCGTCTTTGTCCCTGTCTTCCTGTGTGCTCCTCCTCTCCTTCCCTCTCTCTGTCTCTCTCCCTCCCTCTGACCCACACGCACACACACATGTGCATTCCCATGCATGCACACAAGAACACACACACGTGCACAGTGCACACATACATGTGCACCCATGCTTGCACACACAAATACATACACACTGTGCACACACATGCATCCATGCGTGCACACACGAACACATACGCACATGCATAATGTGCACACATATGCACCCATGCATGCACACATGAACACATACACACATGCACAGTGCACACATACATGCACCCATGCATGCACACACAAACACATGCACACACGAACACATACACAGATGCACAGTGCACACACGCACATCCACCCATGCATGCACACACGAACACACATACAAACATGCACAGTGATGCACACACGCACACGCATGTGCACACTTCTCTCCCAGCTGCCTTCTCCTTACTTCTCTGTCCCATGGAACAGCAGGATGCCATGAGAACCTATTACCTGGCAGGTTCTGCACACAGGATGCAGCTTTTGCACACAGATAAAGCATCGTTGTAACAGCTTGACGATCCCTGTACAGAGGGAGTCAGCACAGGAGGTGAAAACACACGCCCCACTCTGTGGAGACGAAGCAGCAAGTGCAGGCGGGGGAGAGGGAGCCAGTGCTGCCGAGGACTTGGGCATGATCTGCCGTCCGTCCAGGATGAACCATGTATGGGACCAAACGCACCTCTTGTTAGGGGACGGGGGCTGGCACCAGGACAGGAGGGCTGTTTGGAACCCGCTGAGGCCGGTGCCACTATGTGCAAGGTAGGAATGGCCCCATCCCCCGCCCCAGCCAAAGCTGAGACCCCGATGGCTGAGGCCAGCCTCACATCCAACGCACTGCCAAAGCTCTGTGTGGCCCTCCCTGGCCCAGAGCCCGTCCACGTGGTGTCTCCCTGTGAGGGTCCTGCACAGACACTTGACAGACGAAGAAACAAGCCCAGGTGATGCAACCACAGGGCAGATGGAGGGTGGAGAGTGGCTACTCGGCCTGCACGCTGCCTCAGCAACCCTGTGCGGGGCCGTGACACAGAGACACTGAGCAGTTCCCCCAGAGTCACACAGCAGCAAAAGTCTGAGTCAGGATCCAAGCCTCTCCACCGAGCTCACCTCCTCTTGCAAAGCCTGACGCTCTCCCTCCACGGCTCACGGAGTTCACAGGCATCCTGTCCTGGGTGTTCGCTGAGGGGTCTCTGCTCCTTTGAGTCTCCTGTGTATCTTCACGGTTGTTACTGAGGAGGAGACGTGATGCACCGAGGAGCGGGAGGGCCCGCTGTCTCCGGGGGCTTCCCCTCCTCTCCCGTCGCACGTGCACGTGTCCAGTGTCATGCCTGTGCCCCACGCGTCATGAAGGGGGAGAAATGGATTTCTAATGGACTGCAGTGGAGTGACCCCGGGTGACCTTATTTGAAGAGCTGTGTGGGAAAGAGGGCACGCCCGGATGCCATCATCCCCAAATTGCCTTGAGGGTCCCAGCTGTGATTCTGTGGGGGCCACAGCGTCCAGAAACCACTAACTGGCCCACGGGAAACTGGGCCAGAGGTCTCACGCGAGGCGGGACCAGGACCAGGTGGAGCCAGAAACCTAGCGTGGCCACAGGAGTGATTTGTCCATTTCCTGGTCTGTTAACCTTCGCGGTCTTGTCTTAACGCCGTTGCTGTTTGAATCTGCCTCCACCGCATGAACTGAAACCCAGATGCTCGGCTAAATATACGAGCGTGATGGAAAACAAACACACCCCTCAAGTGAGGGCCAAATGGGTTTTTAATACACACATATATAAAGGTGGAATTTTCTCCTGGGCCCCGGATGCATGAACTGAGATAGTTTTCTTTTTAATGTTTGTTTGCTTTTTTTTTTTCCTTTCATAAAAGCGCTAAGTAATACCATGACCTTCTGGAATGCGAAAAGATTTTTTTTTTTTAATCCAAAAAGCTTTTTGATTCCATTTAAGAAGAAAAAGCTCTATTTTGAAAACACATTTCATGGCCCACACCCATTATTTATGATTTTCTCATAAATTATTTTTCTTGTGGACTTTTTAAAAATGGACATAAAACCTAGCCCAGCAGTGCGAAAAAGCGGGCGAACACACAAAATGGTTGGCAACCGTGAAGTCGGTGCTAATGTAATAAGATCAAGCGGAAATGTGTGACTTTTTTTAAAGGGCTTTTTCTGGCATGTGGGCTCCTGTCAGCCTCTGTGAGGCTAGAGGTACGGGAACATCAGCATATGGGCCCTCTCTGGGGTCAGAGTTCTCCTCACCTGGACAGGTTGCCCTCGAACCCAGGCAGCCCCTGGCCGAGTTTTCATCTCACCTCGGAGACCACAGTCTGGCTGGTTCTGTCCTGGGTCTGACGTGCTGGGTCTCTCCCCCTCTGTCAACTCCAGACCTGGATCGACACCTGCTCCTTCCTTCCTTTCCTCCTACTGCTCCTCATTCAGGGAAGTCTTCCTCCCTTGCAAGTTTTTGAGCTCCACCTTGAAACTGAGTTTCCCAAAAATGAGCCTTGTCCTCCTGCACCTCTCTGTCCCCCTGCCCCCACACTGGCCCAGTCCACCCCCACCCCCCACCCCCGGAGTGTGGGGTGTTATGTTCTGGCCGGGTCCTGGGCTGCAGGCATCCAGCCCAGATGTGTTCAGCTTTCTAGAACACTGGATGCTCAGTCCCACAAGCACACATAATTTGGGTGAGGGCGGGTTTATTTTTAAGCCACGCGTGTTGACAGGGCGGTGTCTTGATCACGTCTGGAAAGTGCTAACAGTAAATTTACCCAGTGGTTTCTGTCAAATGGGAAGTTGCAGCTGTCATTTTGAGAACAGAGAAAGCCTGTCAGTGGACGCAACCCATGGGGCACCCTCCCTGGCCAATATGCTGGCTCTTTGATCATCCAGATGGGGCTGCCATGAACCCTGGTCAGTGGTCACCAGCAGCACCCTGGACAGAGCCCCCGGCCTGGAGCCAGGGTCTCTAGACTCCTGTCTGGAGAACCCCTGCCCTCCCACCCAGCACTGGAGCTGTGGCCTGACTCTGGAGCACATTGTTCTTTGCCTTTTATGCTCACAGTTTTGCTTTGTGGTCTAGGAATGTTCCACCCAGCCACTGACATGGTCCATTGAAGCTTTCCTCACTTCCCCTTATTTTATTCGGAGAGTTGATTCTGCAGACCTGGGTGCCAGATGAGCTGCTCTCCCAGTCACTGCTCCAACATGTTCCCTTAATCATCATCGTCCTGTGGCTGCTGGGTGTGGTCAGCAGGTCCCAGGATTACCACTGGAAGTACTAGCCAATGAAGTCGTCATGCCCCCAACCAAACTGGGATACAGGCATGACCCCCTGCTTCAGAGAGCAGATGTCCACGTTCCTCGCAGGCCACCACTGTGGCATTTGCACCGTGGCCCCTCCATGAAGATGCTCCTGTGGGGCCAGGCTGTGCCGCACATGTCTCAGGGCAGTGCTGAATCCCAACAGCCGTGTCCAGCCTGAATCCCAGGCCGGCTTCCTTTCTCAGGCTTCAGGGCATGTGTCTGGGGCAGGCAAACATACTTAACGTCAGTGGCATCGAGCCTTCACAGGGATGACGTGTCGTTTTGTCTTTCTTAATGATTACTGTTCAAACAGGATGTGAAATAAGCAAACCAGTGGGCATGCTGGTTACCTCTTGTGTTCTCGAATCCAGCGGGCTTAAAGTTGGCTTCTTTGTGCTTTGTTGAGCATTTTCCTGAGTTCGCATCTTTTCACATACCTCAGTTCCATTTGAGTTGCCTCGCCCGTGAATTCTGCCCACACATATCCTTTGCAGTCTTTAAAAAATATATTTTTTTTCCTGACTTTTTCTGGTGGTTTTGCAAAGGTTTTTTGGGATATCATACCCATTGCTGATTTTGCAAAGTGAGATGTCTCCAAGCGGGCACTCGTTGGTTGACTCTGTCAGTTACAGACTTAGTGGAAGGGAAATCCTTCATTCTCATGCCATGGTTTAGACTCTTGGGTCTTATTTAAGGAATCTCCCACTACCTCCAGATCACTAACAGCCCCCTACATTTTCCGTTAATGCTGTGGTTTTACATGTTTCACAGAGCTCTGTAACTTGTGAGAACTCTGCTTTCGCATTTGGTGTGAGGTAGGGACTATACCCACATGGGTCTGTTTCTGGAGCCTCACTTCTCCCCCTCAGTCTCCGGCCCTGGGCCATCTTTTCTGCCTAATTGCTACTGCAGAGAACTCAGTTCTCCAGGAGCTTTACCTGTATCTCTGTGTTGTGTGTAGAGCGGAAAATGACCTGGAAACAGCCAGTCACACCTCTAGGAGGGCGAGTAAAGGTGTGGCTCCCGGTCCTGCTGGCCCAGGGAGAGGAGCTTCTCACATCTCTTTATCATCTCACTTCAGCTCCCAGTGCTTCCTTGGGGAAAAAAATGGGGTTTTCCTTCTTTCTGTCTCCCCTGTCTCCGCCCCGCTGCTTCAGAAAGCACACGCGCCTGCAGAGGGAGCCCGTACTTGCCTCCAGGCAGAGCAAGCCGGAGGCTTTATTCCAGAGCAGCTCATCTAGGAGTGGTGCAGACCTCCTCCTTCGTGACGGGTCCGACCAGACACCCGTTTGCATGTGTCAGCCAGCGGGAGCAACCTCCAGTGCCACGTGGCGATGTTCTCACCCCTTAATATTCCCTAGAAACATGCTCGCCTCCGTGTTAAACACACATTGCTTTTCATCACCTCCACATTGGTGTTGGTAATAGTCATTTATAAACTGTCCTTCTCTGAGCAGAATCCAGGATATGATACTAAAAAAAAAAGTCTGGGAGAAAGGGCTTCAAAAGAAAATAAATCTAGTGAGCTGGATACCTAAACCCCCAGGGAAATAATTAACTCCAGGAGATTAAATGAAGGAGAGGAAAGCTGGTACGAGGGGCGTCTGCGTCTGCCTTCATCCCTTTCTCTCTGTGTATCTTGGGCCTCATCCTGGGGCTGGCGGTCAGCGGGCTCCTGGGAGCAGCGGACTCCGCAGCCTTGTGCCCTCTGTACAAGGATGTTTGTTTCCAACATCCTTGAAGCTCAGATTCGCGGTTTCAGGAGCTCGTTTGTTTCCCCACGGCAGTTGCTGGTGCTTGCGTTTCCAGATGCGCCGCGGCTTAAGCGTGTGCCTGTTCTAGGGTCCCTGTGATTGCCAAGGTGACCAAGCCTCCCGTGCAGCTGTTCAGCCTGCAGAGGCGGGACGCGCAGGGAGGTGGAGGCAGCTGAGGCGGCCGGAAGGGATGGGCAGTACCGTAAGAAATGTATCTGGTCTTTGTCCCTGTTTCCTGGCACAGGGCTCCTAACGCTCTTGAAATTTCCTGTGTGACAGGAATTTCCTGTGTGTCCCTTACCCATCGTGAGCCTCTGCCACCCCCCTGAGCTAGTGAGGTCCCCTGGGTCCCCCGGCAGCCTGGGGATGCTGCTGGTCACCAGAACAATGTAGTGACTGCAGGACTGGAACTTTCAGCCCCACCTGCCCTCCTCCGGGAAGAGGAGATGATGGGGCTACAGATGGAACTCTATAAACCCTCTTGGACGGTGAGATTCTGGGAGCTTCCGGGCTGTGAGCACAGGAGGTGCTGGACAACCGTGCACCCAGGGAGGGCGAGGAAGCCTCACCCCACACATAGCTTCCATCTGGCTGTTCCCGAGTTCTGTCCGTCATAATAAACCATAAACATAAGTGAACTGACTGTTCTCCTGAGTTCTGTGAGCCATTCTGGCAAATTATTGAGCCCGAGGAAGGGATCATGGGAAACCCCAGCCAATGAGAAGTACGGGGCTGGGGTACGGGGGTGGGGGTGGCATGCAGGGAGGGCAGAGACGACCCGGGACTGGTGACTGGTGTCTGAAGTGGGCGCAGTCTCGTGGGACTGAGCCCCTAACCCGTGGGGCCTGCACCAACTCCACGTGGTTGGTGTCCTTGGTCCAGCTGGTGGACACCCGGGTGTCGGAGAATTCGAGAACTGGTCGGTGCCAGAGAAAACACCCCAGAGGATGTGAGCAAAGAGCACCGGGAAAATGAGTGCCTCTTATTTCTGTGGGTGACCAGAGCCGAACCCCTACTCCCTCACATGTCAGCGAGGGAGCTCGTGGCGCAATCCCGCCCCCAGCCCAGCCCTTCCGCAGGAACCACGGCAGCCCCTCGTGTGCACGACACCCATGGCAGAACAGTGGACTCTGCCCACCCAGAGAAGACCAGAAGTTGCACCGGCGGTCATCCCTCACGGCAAGATTGCGTTTCTAGCTGTGTTGGAATTTACGCCCTTGAAACGTAGACTTCTAGTTCATGTGAGTTTTTGTTGTTGGGTTTTTGTTTTTTTTTTTTTTTTTTGAGTGACCAACTTGAGCTTCCCATAATGAAAAACATTTGTAATCAGTTAAACCTCAAAGTGATCCCGTGTAAGTTAGTTACGAACTTTTAAGTCTTTGGCCTTAATAACAGGTAGAGAAAAATAAATTAACAGAGAGCGGGTGGTTGGAAACTTCGTGTTAAGTACTCTGCTTGTTGACTCTGACGATTCGCGATTCGGCATTTTTCTCTTCTCTCTTTGTAGTGTCTTAAGGAAAACGTATGTATCTGGGCCCAGCTAGCTCTGTGTTTCCCAACAGACCTCATAATTATTTATTAATGGAGGGATTTGACAGAGCAGAATTAGCAATTTCTGTAAAAACCAGCATGTACGAAAACAGGGCCAACTGAATCTTGCATTTCTAGATGTAGGCCGCTGGCGAGGGCAATTGCAGACAGGGACAGTTCACCAGGTTGTGTAAGTTCTTCTGCTGGTATCACGGTTTCCATGGTAATCCCCCCCCTTCTCCAGATGAATTGGAGTTCTCAAGAACCCATGCAGAGCTGGTCTCTGGTGCACATCCACCGGGGAGGAAGGGAGCCCACCACACACTGCCCCACGGCCACAGCCCTGAACACACTGCCCACACTGCCCCACGGCCACGGCCCTGCACACACTGCCCCCACGGCCACGGCCCTGCACACACTGCCCCCACGGCCACGGCCCTGCACACACTGCCCCCACGGCCACGGCCCTGCACACACTGCCCCATGGCCACGGCCCTGCACACACTGCCGGGCCACGGCCCTGCACGCACTTCTCCATGGCCACGGCCCTGCACACACTACCCCCACGGCCACGGCCCCGCACACACTGCCCTGCTGGTCTTTCGGGTGGGGACTCACACCAACCCTGCTGTACAGATGAGGACCCTCTAGCCGTATGGGCTTGAGCCAGTAGGTGCAGGGCCGAACCTAAAAGTAGGAAAAGCTAGGGCAAGAGAGGCCACAGAGCCCACGAACTTCCTCCCTGGCCACCAAGGGTCTGCACGGTCATCTCTGATGGGGAAGGTAATGGGTTGGGAGGAGAGGGCAGTCCCCCTGGCTTCAACATCCCCAAAATGACAGCTGGTCACTTGCAGCCTTTCATCAGGTGGGACGAGGAGGTAGCCATGTGCCCCACCCTGCCTTTGTGCCAGCTGGGCGGGCGAGGGGTGGGACACTTTATCTGTGAGCCCACGTCTTCAGTCCCTCGGTGTCGTGAAGTCGGGCACACCTGTCTTTGGGCGAGTCTTGGAACCCCAGTATGAACCAGGCTGGAAGAGAGACCGTGTAACAGGAGAGTGGCTTCCGCTCTCGGATCTCCCCAGAAGAAACCCACCTTGCGGGGGTTTGGGGTGGGGTGGCCAGATAGTCATCAGGCGTATTTAACTCTGTTTTCCTCCGGCGTAAGAGAAAGCAACAGGCAGGTGTGCAGGTTACATGAGAGAAATGTCCCTGTTACAGAGAGAGCATCTGGTGGCGTCTGTGCAGACCCGCGGGGGGCTCCTTCCCCCTGCTGTTCTGCCGCGGCGTGTTTGCGACCAAAACTATGGTGATCATGTGGTCCTCGCCCACAGCCCGGAGTGTGCTCAGTTGAGGGGCTGACCTTTGGGGGGCCTCTGCACAAAGACCCAGACCCGAAACCCACCTCTGTGACGGCCTAAGCCATGCATCCGGAGCGGGTGGGGACCCCACTGTGCATCCTCCACATGCCTCCCTGTCTTTGGGGCACAGTGGGCCTCGGGAAGCTGCCGGAGGGCAGGGAACAGACCGTGTCCAGTGGCTGAGCGGACAGAAGGAGCAAGGTGAAGACATTTCAGGGGGAGGTACGTGTGTGCATCAGAGCCCTCCCGCCATCTGCAGGCTGGATAACCCCCCACCTGCGACTCAGAACTAGCAAACTGTTACGTTTCTCAAGAGCAGAGAAGGTGAACTTCAGGACTTAACACCTATCTGTTTCTTCATTTTCTTCAAACCAAGCCCACCAGCCGCCCTGAGACGAGGCTTCAGGGCTTGGATGGTGTCATCCTGCCCTGCCACCTCTCCAGTGGGGACTGCGGTTTCCCACTGCTGTGACCCAGGGTGGGTGTGTCTGTACCCGTGCACACTGTGTGCCTTAGCAACTCCCGGAAGGGGCTCCCTCCCCACACGTGTGGTGACCCACCTTCGTCCTGGGGCACTCATGCCCCACTCATGCAATGGAATGTCCACCTGGGACGGAGGGGGCTTTAGGGCGGGTGGCGGGAGGGACGGGAAGGCGCTGGCTGCAGCGGAGGGCCGGGGCAGGGCAGCTGGGAGCATCTGGGGTGCTGGGAGCATCCTGGGTGCTGGGCAGTTGCTGGTGCCCCAACTAGACCGGCACCACTGGGGCAAATTGTCCATTCTCTCCTGAGGACTGAGGCTTGAGGGCACGTGGTGAACTGCAGGGAGGGGACAGAGACCAGGGGACCAGATAGCATGCCAGCCTCCCTTCATCCCTGAGGTCTGGGCTCGGAGTGCACACACATCACCAAGGCAGGAGTGGGGCTAACTCAACAGAGGACAGCATAGGTTAGGGTGGGGGATCAGATTCACACGCCTTCTTCTTTCTGAGTAGCAAGTGCACACCGTGGCCCCTCCTCGGCTTATGGTGGGCTCAAGCCAGCAGGCCTGGCCGAGCGTGTGCGAGGCGTGGTCACTGACACTTCTGCACACAAACATCTGTGCCTTCGCGCTGTTGCCGAGCAGGAGGGGAGATGTGTACTGGTTAACCCGCAGCGTCACTCGTGGGACAAGAACGGACCCCCCCCAGGATCCCCTTTCCCTCCCCCTCCACATCCCCCCCAGCACCTCCCTGGCTGCCGTACTCCCTGCTGTAGCCTTTGGACTCTCCCAAAGTAGGACGGTATCTGTCAAGTAAATGCTTTCTTGAAGTTGTGTCCAGCTTGTACCATCTATTTTTGTACAAACCCGGAGCTATTTTTCGTTACCAAAACTGTCTCTAAAAACAAAATGATGATTGTAACTCCGGGTTCACCCCAGAGCAAAAGCTCTACCGAATGCTGACGACTCACTGTCAGTCCCGGACCACGCTTCACACCTACTCGGGTGGCGCTCTGCCCTGGTCCCCAGAACATGGTGGTATCCACGTGAAGCCTGCGGGGGCTCTTTGAATCTCAGAGGGCGTAGAGTCCCACATCGGGTTTTAGTCTTTACCGTGAACATGTCCACTATTTGCGACCTGTGTCACAACTGGGGCATTGGTGCACAGGGTGGGATCTTGCACGTGAGTTTGCAAGTGTGCACGGGATGGGAAAGCGCTCAGGCATGTCGCGAGGGCATTGATGTCACACAGGCAAGGGAGAACAAGTGACACTCAAGGACTGTGTCCAGGGAGGACACTACTGTAGGTGCTGGATGACAGCAGGCAGTGAGGTGCTGGGGTGTGGCTGCTGGGGAGCCTGCTGGCAGCTCCCAAGTGGGGTACATCAGCCCCTGAGCTTCTGGGAGATGCCTGTAGAAGGGAGACTGCAGGGGGTGGCATCTCTAGTCCAGAATCCTAGAGGGGACAGCCTGGGAATCCCAGCTGCTGTCAGTGTGTGTCTTCCTGGGCTTCCTCGTGGCTGAGTCAACTCAGAGGTGGGGTCAAGAGGGCATACTCAAGAGGTAGAGCATCCTCATGGGCTTGGGCATGTAGTGCTTTGTGCCATGATCACATTAGAATGGATGGGTGGATGGATGGATACGTGGATGGATGGATGGATAGATAGATGGATGACAGATGGATGAATGGATGGACAGATAGATAGATAGATGGATACATGGGTGGGTGGATGGATGGATGGATAGATAGATGAATGGATAGATGAACGGATGAGTGAATGGATGGATATGTGGATGGATGGATGGATGGATGACAGATGGATGAATGGATGGACAGATAGATACATAGATGGATACATGGGTGGGTGGATGGATGGACGGATAGATAGACAGATGAATGGACGGATGGATAGATGGACGGATGGATGAATGGATGGACAGACGGGTGGATAGATAGATGGACGGATACATGGGTGGGTGGGTGGATGGATGGATGGATAGGCAGATGGACGCACAGACGGATGGATGGATGGATAGATGATAGATAGATAGATGACGGATGGATGAATACATGGATACGTGGATAGGTGGGTGGGTGGATGGATGGATACATAGATGGATGGACGGACAGATGGACGGATGGATAGACAGATGTACAAATCTTCAACACATATACAGCATCTATCACAGATTTATCTGTTGAAGATTTGTACACACACAAAGTATAGCTGGAAGACTACGGATGAGGTTGCTATTTACCAATGTGTTCCATAATCTGTTAACAAAAATGTTTAAGTTATTTTAATTTTAGTCCAGTTAATTGATACCAACTTCTTTCCTTTTCTGTTAGGCCCCCTGGAGAGAGGTGTTTGTTTATCTTTTGCAGAGAGTGGCCTTAAGTGTTGTAATAAGGACCAGATACAAAATTAAAGCACCTTCCTGGGTGTGCCGTCTTGATTTAGCAAACAGGAACCTCACACCTGTTCCCCAACCATGTGCTGGTGGGAGGCCCTTGTCCCACAGAGGAGGGTTCATTCCCTGCGTCCCTGGGTTCATCTCAGCTCAGGGTGGTCACTCCATCGCATCTGTAAATGTACTTGTTTGCAAGAGTTCAAGGAATCCTTAGCTTCTGTTCCTGTTTTCCAGCCATACTGTTAATCTTTGCTCCTGTGCGTTTCCTAAAATGGCACCGTCCACATTCTTCCATCAAAGGTCAGCATCGTGAACCCAGGTTTCTGTAGAAAACCCAACCATCAGGTGGAGTTGGAACACGACCACATCCCAGGCTGGGGTGCTCGGTTCCCGGGCCTTCCGGAACCTCCTGCCCATCAGGTCCTCCTGCACTTGCCCCACGTGCCCCTCTGTGCAGAGCGTGGTTTCTGGGCTCTGTTTGACATTCCGCAGCTCCTGCCCAGACAACAGCCCGTCTCCTCTGCTGACAGGGAACATGCCTCGAATGAAAGTTCATTAGTCTATTGAAACATTTCAGTTGATTGCTAAGCTGGTACCCAGAATTGTCAAGTTCGTATTTCCATCTGTGCATGAGCGCAGTGACAAAGAATTTTTTTGCACAGGTTAATTTGCCTGAAATACCATGCAGTCAATCAGAGTAGCAAAGTTGTTGACGCCCGCGTCTGTCAAACGGGGTTCCATCCCGGCCCTCCCCCGGCTCACACGCGCCGGCGGCCGCGCGGGGCAACGTCATTCCGGTGCGGAGCGCCCAACAGCTGGGCGTCGCGCTGGTACGGGTGGCTGGTAGTTCAGGGACTTTGTTTTGGAAGTAACATTTAGTCACTGAGGTACAAGATGGCTTTGATATTTAATTTGGACTGTTGATATTATTTACATTTGTTAATTTCATATTTTATTGAATTTGCCACAGATGAAAACCCACTTTGAAATGAAGTGTGTGTGCTTCTGTCTAAAGATCCCTAATACACACAGGTGTTTAATTTAAAAATAAAAATAGGTTAAGTGTTTAAACTAGTAATTACTGAAACCAGCTTCCCATCAAAGCTCCACCACCCCCCCCCCCGCTCCCAAGCCAGGAAGGAAAGCATGTTCTGCAACCACCAGTCTCAGGCGTGGGTCCTGCTCAGTCTCACACACAGGCCCCAGACATGACGGTCGGCTCGGCTGCTTGCACAGACGCCGCAAGTCGGAGAAATGAGGGGCCGAGCAGCGGGGGTAGGGTTCGTCAGGGCCGGTGCCCCTCGGCCCAGGAAGCTGTCACAGTGAACCCCTGGGATGAACCTGCATGATGAACCTGGACCACCGCGCGTGACTCAGGAAATCAGTCAAACAGCCTGGGGAAGCCTTTGACGCCAACCGTCACGCGAGGTGATGACAGTGCAGGGGCGGGGAGGACGAGGTCAGAGCTTGGACTCAGGGTGAAATGGGTCCGTGCTCCAGCTCTGAGCCCACGGTGCGCCCGCTGGGCGGCCCTGGGGAGGGGAGTGAACACCCTTCTGAGACTCGGTTTCTCTGTCTGTCGGATGGAGGTGAGAGCAGCCCCTCGCCGAGTCGACGTGGGGATCAGTGGGAGCATGTCTGTCCGAGCCCACGTGGTCCCGCGGGCAGTGGGACGCTGGGGATGTCCTGCGGTCAGCGGGCAGCAGCTGTGTTCTGCGGCCGCCGCCGTGGAGAAACCTGGCCATTTTGTGCTCCTGTCCCAGGTGGAGACACCTCGTGGGGCAGATAGTGAAGGTGCCGGGTTCACCTGTGTCTTCTTGGTTCAGACCACGCCTCCGTGAGAACTTGCAGAAATACCACCTCAACGGAAGCAGGTTTAGAACAAAGCAGGCGGCTGCGCCCTACTCCCGCCATCCGAGGGGCACCCCCAGCGGCCAGGCATCCGCGTCACTTGTTGAGAGTGCGTCAGTGCTGATCTTTACGGAGGCCCTGGCCTGTCACTGTGTGGCCCTGGGGACCAGCCATCAACAGTAAGTGCTGTTTGAGCAAGTCACTGAGCATAAAGTTATTTTTGCGAACAGGAAACAACACGCACGCAGCATCTGAGCGGAGACGGAGACACCTGTGCCCTCTTGGGAGAAACCCGGCCCCGGGGGACCGGCGCCAAGGCATCCCCACCGCAGCGCGGACGGCCAGGGCTCACACCCGGACTCCACGCCTCCTCCTCCGCGTCCTGGGACACGGCCTGTTCTTCCTGGGGCTGCATTTCCTCATCTGCAAGATGGGGGCGAGCCAAGCCCGCGCGTCTGAGGCCCAGGGGGTCGACCCGGTGGCCGGGGCCACACGACGACCGAGTGGACGAGTTGAGTCCCGCTCCCCGTAATCGTAAATCAGCTGTGAGGCTCAGAACCCACGTTGAGGGAGCTTTTGTTCCTGAGTCGTGGAGGCCTTCCCGGGCCGCTCACGTTGCCTTTTGAGGGTGGCAGGTCCTTGACAGGAAGCGCGAATGCCGGTAAGGGGACCCACGGGAACGGGGCCAGGGGGCGTGTCTCTCCCGAGTGGCGCCCAGAGCCTCTGTCAGGATTCCTGTGATGGTGCCCAGGACCCCAGGCGTCTACACCGGGCGGGGGTGGTGTGGTGATGTTCTGCTCCCTCCGTGGTGGGGAGGAAAGGACCATTTTGAACAAGATCGCACTTCTCTGAGTATTTAATTAATACATTCATTCCACTTTCAAATATTTGATGAGAACTTTTTCCTCCCCCATGACATCAGAAATCTCTGACATTTGCTGAACCAACTTGGCATCTTTATTAAGGATTTGTGTGTGAGGCGTCCACAGTTTTGAGCAGCCTGTGTGATAGTTTGTTCCAAAAAGACCGTGTGGGAGGAGGAAGCATGAGAAACACAAGGCTATATTAAGGTCAGAAATAATGATCATCTACTCATTGTGAGAACCAAGTATCAGCAGATCAACGAAAACAAATCTGAAAGCAGTGAAAACAACATCATTTTAAAGAGGAAAAAAACAAGGATTGTGTTTGCTTTTCGGGGATTTTTTTTTTTAGACTTGGCCACAGAGGCAGACACTGTTGAGAGGCTCAGGGCCTTTGTACCTCAGAACAGATGATGTCACAGACTGCAGAGTGCCTCGTGAGCCTCCCCGGAGTAGGGAGGCTTCCGGATCATCACCCCCACCTCTCAGAGGAGACTCGTGACCTGTGTGGTCCCGGGGCTGAGCCGTGTCTTGGCCCCAAGTTTTCTGATCCTAAGTCGCATGGTCCTGATGTCTGTCCCCACCTTGTAGCGAGGATTCAGAGGACTGTGTGTGTGAATGCGCTTGGCTGGCCAGAAAGCACTGTGACGTGTTTGTGTACCTGCTACGCATGGGTCAACCATTCGCTGCCCGGCGACACGCTGTCTGGGGGCAGGATGGTCTTGCAGAGCCTCTGCACCCTGAGGGACATTCCTTCGTTCAGCTTGTGTTTTGAGCACTTGCCATGTGGCAGGTGGGGGGGGGGGGGCAGGAGACAGAAGGAGCCGATGATCCCTCCCCTTAGGAAGTGGCCGTTGTAGAGGTGGGAGGGCTGGACACAATCAGTAAACCTTAGGGTTTCAGGGAAGCAGGGCCGTGGGAAGTAGCGTGGGTCAGGGAGGGGTTCAATTTTAAATGGAGAGGTGGGAGTAGAGGAGAAAAACTCTGCTCCCTTTCAAGCCCATCTCGGTTGGAAGATGCCAGCTGCCTTCACTCAGCGCACTCTTCATGTTTTTTTTGTTTTGCTTTGACATGAGAGCATTACTGACATTCGACCTGGGCTCATGAGCAGAGCGTGTGTGCAGGTGCGAGCACCACACAGGTGAGTTTCACTAACGGGAAGGAGAAACCCTCGTGTCCCCAAAGTCAGCACGTAGGTGTGGAAAGTGAAGGGGGACAGGGGCTTTCTGGAGGCGTGTGCACGTGGTTGAACACTCAGTGATGGAACCGGGGAAGCGCCCTCTCCCTGGGGAGCCGGAACCCCAGGACTGATGCTCCCGGGGTTTGCAGGTGTCTGGCCACGCCCCTCCATTCTGATTGGCTGAGAGCTCTGCCATTCCAGTTCTTCGCCAGCTGGACTATCCACCACCCCCCCGCCCCGCCCCGTGTGGTCAGGAAGGAGGGGACTCCAAGCTAGCCCCGCCCCCAGGTGGCTCTGTGAACCATAGACGTTTTGGTTGCTCTCATTCAGAGAGTGGGAAAGAATGTGTAACCCGTTGCCCTTATCCTGTGTGTAGAACTATAGGGAGTCAGGTATTTTCAGAGCATCCTGAATTCTTTTAAGGGCACTTGAAGAAAAATTTAAAAGTTCAGAAAAATTAGGGGCGCCTGGGGGGCTCAGTCGGTTAAGCGTCCGAGTTCGGCTCAGTTCATGATCTCACGGTTCGTGAGTTCCAGCCCCGAGTCAGGCTCTGTGCTGACAGCTCAGAGCCTGGAGCCTGCTTCAGATTCTGCCCCTCCCATGCTCATGCTCTGTCTCTGTCTGTCTCTCAGTAATAAATAAACATTTTTTTTTAATTTTTAAAAAAAGAAAAACAGTTCAGAAAAATTAAATGCAGGCCGGGAAATGAGTAGAAAAACACGCCGTTTGCAAACCTCTCTTCCTAGACGGGTGGGTGATAACCCTGAAGTCAGATTCTGAATCGTCTTCATGACCCCGTGGGGAGAGAAGTCACTGCACCCCTACAGCGGCTCACACAGGGGGACTCGGCACCGGTGGGCATAACTGGACACCTCAGGGGAAAGCGGTTCGGATCGGCTCGTTGCTTCGGGCAGAGGGTCAGCGGCTCCTAAGAGATGCCTCACCACGCGGCGGCCCCTCACGGTTAGGGAGGGGGACTGACTCTGCCAAGATGCCAGTCACGGCGCCCGTGACAGGGCTGTGTCCTCTCAGGGTGGTGCACACCTGGGGGAATGTGCTGGGCTGGAGAACCCGACTGTGCGCCCGGGTCTGCCCGGTGCCTCCCAACCTCCGCTGCTTTGTGACGACTCCCTTTCCCTGCCTCCTCTTGCCGGCGTCCGTTCGACACTGCCTCATTTGCTGCAGCGAATTTTAAAAAGAGAAACAAGTCGATCTAGACACCTTGTATCCCAAGACTTCGAAGCGTCCCACAGCCCCCCATGCCACCTCCTGCTCCTGTGGGAGCTGGCTTCAGATCCAGTCCCAGGGAAGGGGTAACGTCTTGTTACTTGAACGTCCTGTCTGGACCCCGTTTCGAGATTTGCCCGGGCTCTGGGATTCTGGTTCCTTCTTAGGATCCCAGAGGTTTCCTTATTAATTATCAGCGCCCCCTCCTTCCTGCTCCCTGCCTCCCCACCTCCTTCCGCCCCGCCTCCCTCACACAAGGTTTGTGGCGTGCCTGGGCCCCGCAAGCCCACATCTCGCAGGTGACGCGGATGCTGCCCCGTCCCAGCAGGGCGTCCCCTGCTCTGCCCACTTGTTTCTTTAGCCTCCAGGGATCCTGGGGCATCAGGTCTGCGACTGCCCTGAGACACTGAGACAGCTGCCCACCTGGATGCCGAGGGGCAGAGTCCATGGTGTGGTGCAGGGGTGCAGGGGCGATGCCGTTGCCCTGGTCGGGAGCCTCCCCTCCCTCTCGCCCCAGACTCTGTTCCGAGGACACGCTGCTCGCTGAGGTGGGGGTGGGGGCGACGAGGGCTCTTCATCCAGGAGTTCATCAGGAATTCTAGTGGGTCCTTGGGGAGCCCGGTAAACCCCTACAGAGCACTTCAGAGGAGACTGGATTGATGCCGGAGTGCCCTGAGGGTGGTGAACATTCCGAAGGTCACTGAGGCCTGACTGGCCTGAGGAGCAGAGAGGAAAGCGTCCCACAGCAAGGGCCAAGGCTGACACAGCCCCCGATGACGTGAGCAGAGGGTTTGGGGGGCGGCATGACCGCTCAGAGGCAAGTGTATCTCAGACAAGGGTGAGAGCCAAGTCCTCGGCCTCCAGGGCGGGAGCAGAGACGGGAGCGGGGCCGCTTTCCCCCACCCGTTGGCCCGGCGGTCACGGAGCTTCGGAGAGGCTGCCTCTGTGGTCTGGGGGTGACCGCCTCCCTCAGGACGCACGCCAGGGGGACAGCAGGGCCGTGACCCCTGTAAGCGTGGCCGTGGTGGTCGTCTCTCTCTAGGCTGACGGTGGCTCCTGTGCACTGTGTCCCTGAGCCCAAGGTGTGGGGTCGTTCCTGTGCCCCGTGCACCTGCTGGGCCCCCTCTGGTCCCGCTGACTTGGTGCTGTGAGCAGGTGTGCTGGTCCTCGGGGAACACTTAGGCCTCCAGCCCGGGGACCGTTGACAGCTGTGGGCTGCCCTGGACATGGTGCAGTATGGGGGGGGGGGCGCGTTCAACAGCCTCCCCTCCTCCACCCACCAAATTCCAGTTATGCCCTCTCCCAGCTGTGAGACCACAAATGTACCCAGACATTGCCACATGTTCCTGGGACAGAATCTCCCCCGTGGAGGAGAACTATTGGTAGATAATGTCCATCTCTCTTTATTGTGTGTTTTTTAATGTTTATTTATTTTGAGAGAGAGAGAGAGAGCAGGAGAGGGGGAGAGAGAGGGGGAGAGAGAATCCCAAGCAGGCTCCATACCACCAGCACAGAGCCCAGCGTGGGGGTTGAACCCATGAACCGTGAGATCGTGCCCTGAGCCGAGATCAAGGATTGGATGCCCAACCCAGCAAGCACCAGGCGCCTCCGGCTGTCTTTGTTTTTTTACAAGTGGGAAAGCTGACATCCGTGAGGGCCACCACCCCGTGAAGGTCATCTGTGGGTGGTGGCCTTTGGGGAACACCCAGGCTGTCGACCATGGAGCCCACGCTTGCAGCCAGGTGTCTGTGGTCACACAGAGGTGTGGACAGCAGCTCTTGGAGCCAATGTGGGGGCAGCCCCGCCGGCCCTGGGGGGAGGGGGAACACTCTCTGGGGCAGCCCCACCAGCCGGGGAGCGGGGGGGAAGATATTCTAGTTTTCTCCCTTTTCCATCAGTGCCCCCCCCCCCCAGTGGCCTCGCCTCCCCCCTCATGGCACCTTTAGGCCCACAGCCTCCCAGGCTTCTCCTCACCCCCCCACCCAGGAGTCTCAGTCCCCCCTCCTCATGCAGCACAAGGTCACTGGATATTTTCAGGACCCTTCCATGGTCCTCAGCTGGTGTGTAGTTCAGGGACTCGTGGCACTAGCCCTGGGGGGCTGACTTCCTTCCCATACTGCCGAGGACCCTCCCACAGGCCCCCAGCCCCTCTCTGTGCCCTCTGCCCGTGACCCCTGACCACGTGTCAGGCGGAAAATGCCGCAGGTTCTGGGCCCCTGGTGTGCTCCAGATTGGGCCCCGCCCCCAACCCCAGAGCCCTGGGGACTGGCTCATCTGCGTTCTGCCTTCCCTGGGACATCAGGCCTGGGTGCGTCCACACATCAGGCGGCCTTCAGGAATTCCTGCGTCGTGGCGCTCGCTACGGCGGAAAGTTCCAGCGAGTGCTCCTGCCTGGGGCCTGGCCAGTCGTCACGTACAGGGGAAGCCGTCCGTGGGGCAGCAGGGCCGGCCCCACCTCCACACTGAGCACACTCACGCCTGACAGCACAGGGGCAAGTGAGCACGCTGGGAGAGACGCCCTGACCCTCGGTGCTGGCCCGTAACGGCATCCGCTGAGCGGACGGCGGGGCCCTGCTCCCCTCTCGCGGTCCGGCAGGGCAGGGCGGTGGGATTTCCTTCATCTCCCAGCCTTGTCTCTGGTGGTGCACTGCATACAGTGGGGCTTGATAAATGCTTAATGAGCGTGCACCTGCGTGCGCTTCTCAGCTCAGGCATCTCACAGACGAGTCGGGGCTCCGTCTGGGGCGCCTCTGCTCCTGACCCAGTGGGCAGAGTCCCTCGGGGCCCCAACGGCTTCTCTGCAGATGCTGGGGCACGGGGCTCCTTTGCAGACCTGCGGTACCCAGGAGCGTGGGAAGCGGGACAGCAGCGGCCACCAAGAGGTGACGAACCCTCTGGCTGCGGCCACCCGGCCTGGCCGAGGCTCTGACCTCTGGCCCGAGTCCCTCCCAGCAGCCGCCGGGGGCATAGGAAAGAGGAGGCTCTAGGCACTCACCGATGCCAGAAATGAAATTAAAACAAATAATTCAGAGCTTGGACTCCAGGGTCTAAATCCCCTGAGGCAGAAGGAGCCATAATCAAAGGCTTGGCGGGTCCTTATCTGTCCCCCACACGTGCTGCCGCAGCACATGCGGTTGGCTTTAATTATTGATGTTTCTTTTTAAGTTAAAGATGAATTTGAGACAGCTATGAACTTGGAAGGTTTATCTTCCAATTACAGGGAGCCCTGTTAATAATGATCACTGGAGGTGGCCGCAGGAGCTGTGGGGGAGCACCGGGGGGCCGCGGCCTTGCCAAAATCTGCCACACTGCCCACCCCCCAGGCCCTGCCCGGTGAAGGTGCTGTGTCCCCGTGTCCCCTCCCTCATCACAGCCGAGTGGGCCCCCCGAGCTTCTCTGTTAGATGGCCTCAGGTCTTTAGATGGGACGCTGCCTCTCTTATTGGGCAGACGGAGGCAGGGGGTAAGGGTCAGGGGCACCAGTGGTTGCCCTGGCATGGAATCAGGGACACGGGATCAGGGATATGGGCTCTGAGGCAGGTGAGAGGCTCTGGCAAAGTTCCTGGTGCCCCCAGAGGCCTAGAAGGGGTCAGCCCCAGCCCTGGGACATCCCCCCAGAGCTGAGCTCTGAAGGTGGATTCACCACAGACCCTGGAGAACCCTGGCCACCAACCCCAGCCCGGAACTTTCTCCAGCCCCCGCTGGCCACAGTCACACCTCAGCATTGGTGCGGTGTGCCCTGGGTTCTCCTAATGTGCTTGGGCATCGCGGCCGTGACCGGTACACCGAGCAGGTTGGAACTTGGACACTTTGCCCAGACGCCCACCCACCCAGCCGCTGTGCTCTGGACTCGCCGTGAGCAGAGCTGCCATTGAAGGGAAAGAACTGGGCAGCCTGGATCCATAGACGGGAAACTCCATGCGGTCAGGGCGGGTGTGAATTCGTGTTGGCCCTCGAGGGGATCCTCACGTCCCCGAAGACGCCCCCGCAGACGCCCCCGCTCACACCTCGGGGTGTCCGCCTGTGGGTCCCAAAGCCCTCCGTTTGGCATTACCCTTAATGGGGCCTTAATGCTCTCCCATCTCCGTGCGCGAGGATTCACATTTGGCCGGAAACAAGTTTATTTTCTGATTTAAAATTCCTCGAGACCCCACGACACTTCCCAGGATCTCCGGTTAGCATGGGCAAGAACCCACTTCTTGATCCCAGTTCTTTTTTTTTTTGTTTTTTTTAATTTTTTTTTCAACATTTTTTATTTATTTTTGGGACAGAGAGAGACAGAGCATGAACGGGGGAGGGGCAGAGAGAGAGGGAGACACAGAATCGGAAACAGGCTCCAGGCTCCGAGCCATCAGCCCAGAGCCTGACACGGGGCTCGAACTCACGGACCGCGAGATCGCGACCTGGCTGAAGTCGGACGCTTAACCGACTGCGCCACCCAGGCGCCCCTCTTGATCCCAGTTCTGTGGCCGGGTCCGAGAACTCCTGGAAGCCCAGCTAAAGCACGAGTGGGTGGCAGTGGCTGGAAAACCAAGCCCCATTATTCTCCTAGAAAACACTGCCTGCTCCCCCAGCAGGTGGACATTGAGCCGGGTGTTGGGGCTACAGCACCGAACTGGTCCCTCTCACACGTCCGTGCCCATGGGGCGGCAGGCACATGAGCCCCACAGTGAGGCTGACAGGGCTAAGAAGGAAATGAGCAGGAATGGGAGAGGGGCAGAGGTCAGGAGAGCCCGGAAGCCCTCCCTGAGGAGGTGACATTCAAGCCACAGCAAGTAGTGAGAAGGAGCTCTGACGTCGTGGGAGTTCTGTCTTGTACACCCGCTGTGTGTAAGACCCTCAGCCAGGGACTGGGGATGAGCAGACACATAAGACAGCCCCTCGCCCGTGGTTCTCCCGTAGTGACGGTGTTCAGGCGTTTGCATCGACGTCCACCCGCACTTTGGCACCTGGGACGGACCCTGTGTGGGGAAGAAACCGCTTCCAAGTTCCATAGGGCGTGGTGCCTGCTTCACGGGGAATCTGCATTCGGGGGTGCTCCCAGGTGGCCCCCACTCTGAGAAGCCCCCTCTGGAGCCCTCTGCTCCCGTGGGCGGACCCGGCGCGGCCGACGTGCCCACAAGACCCCCGCCGTCCCCGCTGGTCAGCGCTGCGTTCTCGCCCGTGGGCGTGCACCCCCGTGTCTCTCGTGAGTCTTGCCCCGTCTGTTCCCAGCACGAGGAGCTCGGCGGCCCCTCGCAGAGCTCGTGCTGGTGGTTGTGGCAGGATTCTTCAGGCGTTCAGACTCCCCCTACACACTTCTCTTTAGACCTCGCGTTGTGTGTCCCCTAAGTAAGAAACGGCCCCCGGAAACCCCAAAATTAAACGTGGGGAAGTCAGAACCTTAGCGAAAAGGCAGTAAGTAGAGTTCTGTTTAATCTAGGAGAATTTGACTCCAAGCATCAGAAATAAATGAGAAAGTTTCTTTTTAAGAGAGATTTGCTAGGACTCTTGTTACGTTAACAAGGCAAGTGCAGGAGGTTTTAAAGGAGGATCTTAGTTTGAATAATCAGTTTGCTCCTTTGCCAGCTGAAACGGAAGCTTCATCTCGACTCCGGTCGTTGGACCGTTCCGGGGCCTCCCGCTCAGCTCAGGGCCTCAGCTCCGTCCCAGGGCTGACGCGGGCCACGCGGGTGGTGGGCACACAGCCTCTGATTCGTCCCCTGGGGAAGCCCCTGCTGGGCTGTCCCCGGAGGTTCCCCGGCCCTGACTCTCAGTGGTTTGTGGTGACTCAGACCCTGCCCCCTCGCAGCTGTGTGTGGACTTGTCTTCCTGTCCTCGTTTTCTCGTCCTTCTCCTTTCCACCCTCATGCCAGCCTTGTACAATATTAGCCTTGTTCTCCAGCACAAGGCATCTGTGGCTTTATAAGAATAACCTGCGTGTTGATGAGACCTGCACTGTTGCAGAAGTCGGCTGCCCTGTGCACGGGGACACGGGGCGGACCCTGGGGGAGTAGTCCCCTCCGGATTTGGGGCTATAAAACCCGGGAGTGCGTGGTCCACTTCACCGTTTCTCCGAGTCTCCGAACTCCCCGCCGTGTCCCTCGCTGACCCTGAATCCCCTGTAACGTGTACATGGCAAGAATGATGTCTCAGGCTGAGCGTCAGCGGATCTGGCTTCAGTTAGGTTTGTTTTTCCCTGTGTGAACCGTGAAGAGTTTTGTTTGCTTGTTTTTTCCCTTAAAACTGGTTTCTGTAAGTCTGGCCAGAACAGCCTTCCCACCTCGGAGCTGGGAGTCCTGCTGAGGATCCGGACTCTGCCACCCGTTTATAATTCCAGGCCCACTCCGTCCGTGCCTTTCCTGGCTTCCTCTGAGGCTTGCCATTGAAACGGATTCTGGATCAAGTTTGCTTTGCACAGTTAGGAAGGCTCCGTAAGGTGCTTCTCTGGTTTATCCTCTGGTAAGTCCTCGGGGCCACAGGGCACGTGAAAATGCGGGGGGCCCAGAGAGAGGATCGTTTCTCAGGCTGTCAGTGGGGTGGCTTCAGCTCTGGCCACACCCTCTCTGCTCACTGCGGACCCGCCATCGCGCTCCCAGCCAGGCGCCCGAGCTCACAGGCCAACTTGGCAATGGGAGCGTTGTCGCGCAGACTTGGCTGGCTCCGTGTACGTGCGGCTCGGTTGCCCAAGTAACAGTGCTGTCCAACCACTCAGCTCGCCGCTCGCTGGGTTATGAAGACAGTTCTGGAACATGCCCATCAGCAGCTCTTGCCTCCATCCCGTGGGGGCCAGCCTCCCCCTGCCAGCGGCAGTCGTGTTTGGTTTTCCCCTAACTTCCTCGTCTCCCTGCATGGCCATCTTAGTAGCCAGCATTTGAGTAGGATCTTCAAGATGCACGGTCAAGTGCAACAAAAAAAAAAAAACCCCAAAGAGGTTTCACTCAGAAAGTTGGCACGTGGAGGCCTGACCTCAGACGGGTGTGAGAGCATCAAGGTTCCAGAAACTTCCAGAAGACAGCTTACTGCGTCCCAACTGGGAGTGGGGTGTCTCTGGCTTCTTGGAAAGTGGACTGGAAGTCAGGTGACAGGGCAGAAGGTGTCTGGGTGCGTGTGCTGGGTAGACCCAGAGCCTTCAGGAGGGCACAGTTACAGAGAGGAACCCGTGGAGGTTGCATGAGCCTTAATCACTGATGGCCTCAAAGACCCTTCCGTGGCGCTCTCGTGGAGCTCTCCGTGGAGCAAGGAGAAAGACCGTGAACGTAGGGATGGATGGGTGGAAGGACAGGGGAGGGGGTCCCACCAGAGGCTCAAGGCTGGGGGGCTTGCAAGGCAGCCAGAGACATGAGGAGAGAACGATGTCCCCCGCGGATGAATAGAAAGGTCAAGCCTCCCGTATAAGGTGTTGGTGTGCAGACTGCCTGCTGACCTCACGGTGCCCGGTGCTGTGCCGAATATTTAGTCCCCACTACACGGTGAGGACCCACGGTCTGTGATATGCTTTCTAAGGAGAGTGCGTCCGTGCACACAGGAAGCCTTGAATTCTGTGGAGCACCCAGTGGGTTTGCATATGGCGGGTGGGCCTGGCGTGAGAAGCCAGGGGAACCACTGGGGCCCGTGAGATGACGAAGTGTTTGAGCTTTGAGGGCATTTGGAAGGGAGGTGGTGATGGAGAGCCAGAGAGGGGTGCCAGGGGTGATGTGGGCTGTCCGGGGAGAAGGGCTCCTGGTAGCTCCCACGGTGTTGGCTGAAGGACGGGGGGACGCGTAGAGATGCCTCACATTCATGAGACAGGAAGCGCCTCGTGGCATTGTCATGGCAGTAGGATGGCCTCTCGTGCAGAGCCCAGCACATGGCATGGTGTTCGTCAAACACCAGCCGCTGTCCCTACCGCCGCGGGAACGAATGAATGAGCACAATCACGAATGAATGACGGTGAGAAGGAAAACAGCTGCGTCCACCTGGAAAACGTGTCTGGCCAGGATAGGTGATGTTCTACAGTATTTGGCAGCCGTCTGAAGCTCGTGCCAGGCAGTAAACTGAAAATGCTCGGGGAGAATGAGTTTCTAATGCAGGTACCTGACCCGCTTCAATTGTGGTAATGAGTGCAATTACGGTCTGTGTGGTTAAGCGCCCACAGTTCTCGCCCGCCTCCCAGAGCATTCCCCTCTGTTGTGCTCCGGAGGGGGCCAGCGTCGGGCTTCCCCCCTCCCCCAGCTCGGCCGTTCAGCATGGCAAGTGCCATTGAATTGATTGACGTCTTTCTCTGATCGTGTCACGTTGCTGCCCTGTCGTTTCCGTCGTGCGCTCGCTCACTGTTCCTACCATGCCCGCTCTTCTCCACCTGAAATAGAAACCGTTCACGATAGTAATTTCAACACATGACCTCGTTGAAGACATGAGAGAGGCATTGAGCGATAGGTCACCCTGATTAGTGCTGGACTTTCACATGGCGGTTGGGAGTCCAGGGTAAATCAAGGTTGTGCTTGTCCACAAATGGGTCACGACCCTGCAAAGTTCTAAAAGGAAGGGCTGTTTTCCGGAAAGATCCATCTCCGTCTCCTCTGGCAATTTATATTCTGAACGCAGAGCTGAAGGCACGAGCTTCAGTAACTCTCAGGGCTGTGAGCCGCGTCTTTATTTCTTGGTGGACTTCAGGTCAGATGGCCAATTATTTTATGTCCTTTTTTTCCATTAAGAATACCGTCGTGAGCAGAGAACGGTCTGGCTCTCTGGCAGTGAAAATGCCCATCTTTGTCACCTCGGAACTGTTTTGGCAGAGGCTGAACCCAGACGCAGCTCTGTTTTGTCACAGTTGCCTTCTGTTCTGTTTTGAAGCGATTACTTTCTTCTAGGCTGTCTTATTGTTTTCTCTCCGTGGATGGTCCACTGGGGAGAGCTGATGGGAGGAAGAAGGCCAGAGATCGCACTTCCTCGTGAAACTTTGCCGCTTTGATGTTTAGTGGCACATCCAGAGAGAGAATCCCAGAGAAAATAGCAAGATCTCTCTCTAGCTGAAGGAAGCCGGTGCTCAAAATCGTTTGCTCTGCTGGGTTTTTGTGACGCTCAGACAGTACAGCCAGGTCAGCCTTCCTGCACGGAAGAGTTTACACCAGCTCATCGAGGGCACCAAGAGTGGCTTCGTGCGTGTGTCTGTGGCCGAGCGCCCGTGACCCACGTGGCCCTGCTCCCATCCAGGGTGCATGGGGGCCTGCCTCTGGGGGTGGCGTGGGAGCGTGCCCTGGGCAGGTGCAGATACAACTCAGAAGACAAGTATGCGGTCAGCCAGGTGTTTACTGGGGGCGGACCTGACTGGTGGGGCAGACCTGTCACCATCCAGGGGGCCTGTCTGTGAGTGTAGACAGGTGTATTGGCCAGTATAACACAGGGGTGCTGCTATGGCCGAAAGATGAAAGTAAGTCTCTACCTGTGAGTCCCGGTCACGCCCCATGGGGACGAGGCGAGAGGCATCGAGAGTGGGAGGGTTTGGGGCGCCTGGGGGGCTCAGTCGGTTAAGCATCCGACTTTGGCTCAGGTCATGATCTCGCGGTCCGTGAGTTCGAGCCCCGCGTCGGGCTCTGTGCTGACAGCTCAGCCTGGAGCCTGCTTCAGATTCTGTGTCTCCCTCTCTCTCTGCCCGTACCCACTCAGGGTCCGTCTCTCTCAAAAATAAACATAAAAAAAAAGTGGGGGTGGGTGGCATTGGATGGGGCACCTGGGTGGCTCAGTCGGTTGAGCGTCCAACTCTGGATTTCAGCTCAAGTCTTGGGACTGAGCCCTGAGTCAGGCTCCACGCTGACTGTGGGACCTACTTACGATTCTCTCTCTCAGGGCGCCTGGGTGGCTCCGTCGGTTAAGCGGCCGACTTCGGCTCAGGTCACGATCTCGCAGTCCCTGAGTTCAAGCCCCGCGTCGGGCTCTGTGCTGACAGCTCAGAGCCTGGAGCCTGTTTCGGATTCTGTGTCTCCCTCTCTCTGACCCTCCCCCCGTTCATGCTCTGTCTCTCTCTGTCTCAAAAATAAACAAACATTTAAAAAAAATTTTTTTAAAGATTCTCTCTCTTCCTCTGCTTTTCTCTCCCACCCTCTCTCTCTCTGTCTAAAATAAAACTTAAAAAAATTAAAGAGAGGGGGAGATTGGAGATGGATCTTTAAGAGTTGGCAGAAATTCTCTGGCAGAGAATGATAGAAGGGCCCTGAATACATACGTGTTGTTCCTGCCGATGGAAAATTCTAGTTTCATCACTCAGCAAACTCAGCAAAGATTAATTAAACATGAGGTGCTGATTAATGTTCGAAGCGACGTGGGAGTTTGTGCTACGCTGTTGGTCTATGTCTGGGTGACTCTCGGTCCCTTTCTACCAACAACCCCTTAGGGCTGTGAGGCTCAGCTCTGACGTGGGGGACACAAGCGACCGTCCAGGCTGGGTGCCGGGCAGAGCAGTCAGCAGTGCGTCTGGGCTGTGTCTCCGTGTCCACAGGAAGGTTGTTGGTGACCAACCCCCACCCATGGCTGTCCTAGCTCTGCACCCGCGGTCCAGGCCCCTCCTCTTGCCCCGGGTGCGATGTCAGGACCAGAGAAATGCCCGGGGCACAGGCCATAACAGGAGGCCTGCCTCTTCTCTGTGTCCAAGGCCCTGCATGGGGTCAGGGACTTCTTCGGGATCAGAAGGGACGCCTGAGAAGGACGTGGCTTGACGCAGGGGCAGGGAAGGGCAGAGCCCCAACTGGAACCCGCCACCCGTGGCTGTGGGGGATTTCTGGCTTTTTCCCATTTTGTGACTGGTGCTTTCTGGTTGTTATTTATGGCACGGGTACCTCTTTCCCCCTCTCAAGCAATGCTGCCAGGCCGGCTTGGCCGTCCTGGCCGTCCTGGCAAGGCCGGGCAGAGGAGCTCTGTTCTACGGCAGGCCTTCCCTGCGCCGGGACCTCCTCCCGCGGCCGTGTCGTCGCCCCTGGGCAGGTCAGATTGTATCTTCTTCCTTTTCAGGACCCCAGAGGGCCCAGCACAGTTGCAGTGTTTGCGCTGAGAAGTCGGCTCATTCGAGAAACTGTCACCCAAGGCAGGGTCGTCCTCACGCTGCTGCACCCCCACCTGGCCCTGGATGGGATTGAACCCCCTGGTCGTTCGGGTCCCCGGGCCACAGGGCCCTCCGGGTGTGTGTGTCCAGCCAGCCTGCAGGGACTCAGCATCCCGTGTGGGGCCCTGGTCAGGCGTCTGCACGCCATGGCCGGGCCATCCCGTGAGGCCACCATGCGGCGGGCCGGGCTGTGCTTGACGGGTGCAGGCGTGGGCACCAGGCCCCCCTGGGCTCACCCGGCTGTGCCCGCAGGCAGAGTCGCCCAGTCTGTCCGCGTCTCGCCGTGGGGCTAGCGGAGGAATGGGGTGGCGTCTGAGCCCGTTCACTCGCTACGTGCACACAGGCAAGGGCGGCAGGCGTGTGCCCAGCCTCAGTGTCCCCACTCTGCGAGGCCCCTCCCTACTCCGCCCCACCAAGGTGGGGGAGGCCGCCGCCGCCTGTCCCCGGGCAGGTCTCCCTGGATTCGCCAAGGCCCAGAGCATCATAAAATTCTGCAGCAGCGCTTCAGCCAAGGGCCGTGAATTAAATTAAGGAAGAAATGCGTTTCTACAGATTTCAAGGCATATCCAGCCTTACACATGATGCTAGAACGTTCTCTGATTCTGAATCGCTGGAATGCGTATTAACTCATGCCGGCTCAAAACTGCGGGTGTGACTGGAGGAACCTGGGAAATGAGGACTCCCACGTGCTGTGACCTCCCATGAGTTCCCGCAGCGTCCTGTTGATCTAGGCGACGATGCAAAACTGGGCACGGAGAGGCTGAGAGGGACAGCGGATGACACTCCAGCTGCGGCCCAGCCTGCCCTTGCTGTCCCCTGGGGTGGGTGGGGAGGGAGGGGCTTCATCCAGTTCTGGCAGAGCCCCGGTATATGTCCCCCCTTACAGGGTGTCGCCCCTGTAAGCAGGGGCCCCGATAAACTCCCTGCTGGTCCAGCTCAGCCTTGGGGTGCAGGGCCAGGGTTCGATTCCACATGCGACGAGATCCTGAGCCACCAGAGCAGCCCTGGCAGTGCCCTTGGCTTCAAGTGGCACCTTGGTCACCCAGCCGACCCACGTCCTTGTGCTGAGCCCTAATACAGCTTCCCTTCTCCAGCACAAGACATTTATTCCAAATCCACTGTGTCAGCAGAGCAAGGGCTCCGAAAACATGACTCACCCGGTACTGTGAAAAGTCAAGTGCGAGGGGTGATTTGCTAAGTGAATAAACTGTCAAATGCCAGAAGGGCACACTCCGTCTGCTTACCTCGACGGGACAGAGTGGAGGCATCTAACCCGTGCACACGCACACCCGTGCACACACATCTGTGTGTGCGGACATCCACACGCACGCGCACACGCACACAGTGCCGGGCGTCGCTCGGGGCTTCATGGGGAATCTGCCACCAGTGCCCCCCCCCCCCCCCCCGCCTGTTGTTCCTGGAGAGGCTTTCGCTCAGCACAGCTCGGCCACGTGGCCAGAACCGCGGCGAGTGCCCTGGTGCACCGCTAAACGGGAAACCGGACATGTCCCCGTCACTGCCTCGGCCGCACCACCCACTGGGCTTCGCTCGAGCTCCCCCGCAGAGGGTGCTGGCCCTGCCACCTGCTGGGCGTGCATGGGAGGGGCACAGGTTGGCCAGCAGGAAGCCTGTTGGTGGCCACCGGGGTACAGAGGACAAGCACCCCGATTAGCCTGCGTTCACGGCAGCCGAGGCTCTGCAGGCTCCAGCCGACGCCGTAATCCCTTCTGAGGACACGAGGACGGGAAACGCCGGCCACCTCCACACCACCTGTTAGCTGAGCAGCTCACGTGGCACAGAGAGGAGATGATACGTTCCACGTGCTTGTTCATTATCTGGGTCTTTCTGACAGTGTGGGAGCAGGAGTGGGCTTTCAGAACGGAGGTGCCGCCCCCCCCCCAACCATGGGCGCTGGGCGGGAGGAGCAGGGTCAGCAGGCTGCCCACCGCTCTGCATTGTCACAGCCTGCTTTGGTGGCACTGTGATAACAGGACCCTCCTCTGCAGACACGATGTGGCACTAACCTGAGGACCCGGGCCCCCCGGCTGGCGGACCTGCATTCGAATCCCAGCACTGACGCTCTGCTCCCTGGTCTGTAGGGTAGAGACAGGGTGACGCCCACCAGGCGGGGGTGTCGTGGGGGCTGCTAGAAGCTCACGTTTTCCAGTCCTTCTTTAGTCTCCATTCGGGCGAGTATCTCGTTTTCCCTTTACAACTAGGGAACCAGGGGCAGGGCCCCTGTAGCACCTGTACAAAGGTAGCTACGGGCCACGCTCCCAGGGTCCAAGGTCACAGCACCGGTGTCTCAGCTCCTACCTGTGTCAAAGAGGGATCGTACGAGTTGGGAAGGGCCGGCGAGTTCACGTGCGAAGTGCTTGCATCCTGCCTGCCCCGTAATTGCCGGACCCGTATTTGCTGTTCACTGTGTTACCACTCAGGGGTCTTCCCGGAAGGAGCTCACACTGGGGTGTGGAACCCGCCTCCCCCCCAGGACGGCCCCATTGTAACCAGAGTCACAGACGTGGCTGGTCCCGCCCCAGGTAGCCCCCCTGCTCACATGCGTCTGTCTGCCGTTGGGACCTGCAGCCTTCTGTCCCCGAGACTGGCTGTCGGCAGAGTCCACGGGACATGTGCGCTCACCTGTTGCACTGGCCGTTCCGTCTCGCGGCCGGAGCCCAAGGTCAGGGGCGGGTGGGAGGTGAGGCCGAGACGCGGCCCCGTAGGCGAGGTATGCAGCCTAGACTTCATTCTGTATTTTTGGCTCCCTTTCTAACTTCTTGTGTAAAAATCTTCCTCCCACATGCTGCTTCATTGAACTCATTTTTGAGATTCTAGAAGCTGTACATCCAGGTCCCAGAGTGTAAGTTGTCACAAAACCTCCCTTGGAGGTGAAGAGCTGACACTTTCTGCGGCAGTGGAACCAGGAACCAGGGAGTTCGGCATTCATGACAAAGCTTTGCTTCCTGCCGGCAGAGGCGACGTGCCGGCTTGGCACCTGCCAGGAAGGGCTCAGGCTTCAGCTCCCGCCAGCGCCTCTGAACGCGCGGGGAGACTGGATATCTGGACACGACGTGTAGGGTCACTCGAAGGAAGCACCTGGGTCTGTGACTTGTTTACGGGGAAGGCACGCAGGCCGTAAGCAGCCGCTGTGATCCCTTGTTCCCTTGACGCTCCCTTGGCTTCGGACTCGCTTGTTGCTACGTCTGGAGCCTTGACACCTGGATGACTGAGGACCTTGGCTTGGTGGCCTCATCCCCCACATGCTGAGCGACGGCCGGTGGGGCTGAGGGAGGGCACACAGCATCCGGGGGAAGCTCTTTGAGTTGCACCCACGAAGCTCTCCGCGGGGGACGGTTTCCTTCCTTGTCTGTGCTGGGGCAGCAGAGTCCCAGGGTCTGTCTCCAGACTCAAGGTAGTAACGGCCACAGGTCTTTGGGGCCACTAGTTCCAGAGGAAGTGGTCCCCCCAGCACTGTCCTCTTGGGTTGCTCAAAAATCAGATCATGCTGCTGCTTTGCTTAGAACCCATCACAGGCCACATGTAGCATGATCAGAACTCTTCGGCGTGGCCCCGAGACCCCCTGTCAGCAGGCAGCTGCTGACCTCTGCGCCTGGGGCTACGTTCCCACTGGGGCCCCGCGTCTGGGCCTCAGGAGACCTTCCCTGGTGTCCCTGGGCCATGTGCTCTCCAGCCTCAGAGTCTAGAGCTCCTTGCTGCTCGAGTGCCACTGTCCCTCACCTGGAAAGGTCCTCTCCTACCTTTGGGGAGCTCACCTCCTCTGAGAGCCTTGCCCCATCACTCAGTGGGGATGAGACCCCTCACATCCATTATTCTCTTGCAGCCTGGTCCTTCTCTCTCCATGCCCTTTCCTGTTCTGTAATTATACACTTATTCAAGACGAATTTCCCCAGGAGAGTGTGCACCACACGAGGATAGGGACTGTTTGGCTCAAGCTGAATTCCTAACGCTCACCAGGACGCCTTGCACACACTCAGCGGCCAATGTATACAATATACACTTGCCGAATGAATGCTGTGTTTCTTATCTATGATTAAATGTCATCTTTTCACCCCCCAAAAATACTTACCGAGCGTCTACCGTACGTCAGGCTCTGTACTAAGCAACAGGATATAGTTTTGAATAAGACAAGTTCTCACCTTTAGGAAAACTATCTTTTAGCATCAACATATGAGCACTTATATGGTGTATTTGTACTGTATTTTAAGTGATTTATTTCCATACTCAACGGTAATAATAATTACAGGTCTTCAGTGCTGCTAATCCAGAAATCGGTAGTACTTTGTTAGTTTTTCCGAGACCTAACAATTAGCTAAGCCTCCCTCACTGGCGTGAAATGCATTTCATTCAGACATCGGCAAGGGTTTTAATGAACACATCCACACGTAGGTTGTCCACATGATGATGTTCTTAAATGGTCCTCATG
Organism: Panthera uncia; assembly: GCF_023721935.1. Taxonomy (NCBI): domain Eukaryota; kingdom Metazoa; phylum Chordata; class Mammalia; order Carnivora; family Felidae; genus Panthera; species Panthera uncia. The sequence continues at coordinate 2,155,711 of NW_026057578.1, read as the reverse complement.
CTGATTTCTATGCACGGCTACCACGATAGCTCTACTGAAGCTCTAGGCAGCTCCTGCTGCCTAGAGGACGCCGTGCGGAGAGAGGACACCCCTCATAAGGAGGAGCGGTGGGCTCTGGGGGGCAAAGACAGCCCCTGGTCCTCCTGGATGCCCTTCGAGGACGTCCCTGCCTGGGACCAGAGCTGTAGTCATGGGAAGGAGGGAAAGCGGGCTGGACAGGACGGGGTTCGAATCGACGTCACATCTCTTCAACCTTTTCGAGGTACACAATACACCTTCGTGGTAGAAAACAGTACAAAATGCAGAAAAGCAAACTCCATAACCGCAGTATCCGCACAGAATTCCATGCTAGTTCACACGGTCCCGCCGTGCACGCTCCTGTTCACACCTGTGCACACGGTGGACGGACTCGTTCACCACAGCGGGATTGTGCTGCCCTCAGTCAAGGGCAGGGTGCCTGGTTACTTACAAAACCACGCACGTCCCTCCCTGTTGTAAATTACATCATTTTAAGTGAGTAACTCCACAATTATGGGGAAACCGTGATTTAAGCAGCACTTACGACTGATGTTTGGGTCACTTCCGATTTTCAAAGTTATAAACCGCATGGTAATGAGCACGCTTCATCATTTTTGCATTCGCTTACTACTTAGGATACGCTGTAAAACAACAGAGTTATCAGGTCATGATGGGGTGGGGGGTCACCTGTACTGCTTTTATTAAATACTGCTGTATTATCCTTCAGAAAAACGTTCGCTATATGCTTCCCCACCATTAGCATTTGGGAAAAATCCAAAATCCATTCAAATTCATAAAACCTTGAAATACAGTTTTACCTGATTGTGGCCCCCAGGGTAATGCTTGGGACATTAATTCGTGGGGTGATTTTTCATTTGGGAAAAAATTCCGTTTCCTATAATTATGCCAGAGAAAGTGTCAAGAATTTAAAAGAAACTTTAATTGTTCATTAGTTGTGTATTTACATTGTATGGGAAACTGTAAATTTTTAACAAAACAGCCATATGCAATATTGTTTTATGTTTTCACTTTGACTTTTATAATTTATTTCATTTTATTTATTGGATGGGTCTTAATATTTTTTTATCTTATTCATGTTTATTATTTTGAGAGAGAGAGAGCACGTGAGCAGGGGGGTGAGGGGAGGAGGCAGGGCACAGAGAGAGAGGGAGACACAGAATCGGAAGCAGGCTCCAGACTCTGAGCTGTCAGCACAGAGCCCGACATGGGGCTCGAACCCATGAACGACCTGAGCCGAACTCTGATGCTTAACCGACTGAGCCACCCAGGCTCTCCACTCCATTTCTGGTTTTTTTTTTTTAATTTTTTTTTTAATGTTTATTTTTTTTAGAGAGAGAGAGTGCAAGCAGGGGAGGGGTAGAGAGAGAGGGAGGCACAGAATCCGAACAGGCTCCAGGCTCCAAGCTGTCAGCACAGAGCCCGACGCGGGGCTCGAACTCACGAGCTGTGAGATCATGACCTGAGCCGAAGTCGGATGCTTAACCGACTGAGCCACCCAGCTGCCCCTGGATGTGTCTTAATCCATTTCTCAGGTTCATTTGGCATTAATAACACTGAAAATGTTTACAGAAGAGTGAAATGCCGTGAAATGGTGTGAAATTGGGTTAGGCTAAAAGCAGTATGTGCGGTTTGGGGGGGCACAATCTCACCATTTGGTGAACCTTGAGAAGAGGGGTCATCACACGGAGGACGGGGCTCTGGATGTGCAGAGTGGTGGTCACGGCATGGGGGCCGTCCCAGCCGTGGTCCGTGTAGAGATACGCCCCCCGCCTCCTTGGGAAAGATGGCGGTTGGGGGGGGGGGAGGCAGGGGACAGGGACATCAGGAGGGACTGTCACTTTTATTCCATAGATTGTATTTGTAGTTGGTTGAAACCGTGTGCATACGGACCCGTGCAGGTTCTTACGTGTGTATGAACGCAGAGGAAGGGTTGGAAGCAAATGTGAAAATACGCCTGAGGCTCCTTCCTGGGGTTGGTCTGCTTTACAGCTGGATGTGCCCTTCATTTCTTAATAGATACGTTACTTCCCTAGCAGAAGAAATGTATACGTGTGACCGGTTTTAAAAGCATGCACGCACGCACACCTCTTTTGTCTGGCCTTTTGGAGGATGAAATGGCAGATGGGATCCAGTTCAGAGACACGGCCGCTGTTCCAGGCCCCGCCCGGCTCCTCTGACCAGGGGCTCGTCCCCCTCTCTGGGGAGGAGGCCACGTCCCGCTGGCCCAGCTTTGGCAGATGGGAACGCCCTAGCCAAGCAGATCACGGCCTTTCCACTAGCGCGTCGGCTCCGAAGGCAGGTCACGTGTGCTCATTCACTCGTGCACTCACTCGTTCACGCACCAGCCTTCGTCCTAGACACTGGAGCGCCTCGCCCGACAGGGAGCCCGGGTCCCTGGGGCCCGCACCCCAGTTCAGTCCCAGCAAAACAGGTACACGGGCTCAGTCCTGGCGCACAGTGGGTACGTGGCCTCAGTCTCGACGCACAGTGGGTTCAGTCTCGGGTCCAGTCCCGGCACATAGTGGGTACACTGGCTCAGTCCCAGCACACAGCAGGTACATGGACTCAGTCTCGACGCACAGGGGGTTCAGCCTCGGGTTCAGTCCCGGCACACAGTGGGTACGCTGGCTCAGTCCCAGCACACAGCAGGTACACGGGCTCAGTCCTGGCGCACAGTGGGTACGCGGCCTCAGTCTCGATGCACAGTGGGTTCAGCCTCGGGTTCAGTCCCGGCACGCAGTGGGTACGCAGCACTGCCCAGGTGAATGCCGTCAGCTGGTGAAGAGCCACCAGGCATTGAGGATGGCAAGACGCAGCCTCGAGGTGACCCTGCTGTGGAAGCGTGGAGAGACAAGGGCGAGGCTTCAGCCCTCATGGGCAGTCACAGAAGACGGGAAGGCGGACTGCCCGGAGGAGTGAGCCCTCAGAGCTCAGCCCTGCCGCGGAGAACACGAGTCTGGGAGGTTGGGAGAGAGCAGGTGCGTGAAGGAAGAACTTGCTGGTGTCACCCCCAGGCCGAACACGGGTGATGGGCAGGCTCGGGGAGTGGGTTCCTCTCACATGCGCTGGGCCTATGTGCTGGTACGTTTGTCCAGCCTGGACCTCCAAGGGCTTTGGGAGCCCGCAGCCCCTCTCCTGAGCCCGTGGCTGAGGCCGCCAGGGACACGTCCCCAGCACCTAGAACGTTCTCGGGCCCGAGCAGGACCTGACTGCGTCTGTGTGGATCTGATGACAGGGCCCGTGTCTCACCTGCGAGTTGTCCATGGGGATCCGAGCAGGCTGAGTAGGGAGAGCGTCCGTGCCTCCAACCGGAGGGCCTCCGGTCTCTGTCTCGGACCGTGTGAGTGTTTGATGCGTGAACGCAACCTCAACGCTGCCAACGCGAGGCCGGTGCCCGTGCAGGCCCTGAGCCGTGAGAAGGAAGTTCCCCATGGGTGCACTTCCCGTGGGTGCGTTTCAGTGGCTTCTGGGGGTAGGGGCTATAAACACACACCCACGAGACCATTTTTAAGTGGCTCGTGAGTGCCTGTCTCACACTACCGTTTTAGGACCTTTCTTCTTATTTATCAAAAAGCTCCTCTCAGGCACCTGTGACCAGGTGCAGGTTGAGGTGGTTTCCAGGTCCCCAGATTAGGAACACGCAGGGCAGGGACTCTGTGACTTGTTCAGGGTCACAGAAAACAGGAAACAGAAGCCACTCCTGGGAGGGAACCACAGGAAGATTTCTCCACCTCGTCTCGGGCTTGACGCTCTGGGTTTTGCTGAGGAACATTGATCAGAGAGAGGGTCTCAAAATGAAGATATTTGCAGAACACTTAATAATGTAAACACAGCATTCACCTCGTAGTGAAACGGGGCGCCGAGTGGGATTTGAGACAGACCAAAAATCAATAGTGTGAAATCCGTGCTGGTCGGAGCCCCGAATGCTATAAAGATCATGCCGATGTGCCCATCTGTGGCTCGCCCCGTGTGATCTCCAGGCATGCCGAGGGGAGAGACACCCGCCCACCCGCGCCCGGGCCTCTGAGTCTGCAGGTGTCACATGTGACAAGTTCCCAGGGGCTGCGGCCGGCCTTGGCGTTGCCTTGAGGACGAGCGTGTGACTCTCTTTGCCAAGTGAAGGGTGAGCACAGTAACACGCGGAAGCTTCCGGCACGGCACTTGGAGTCCTGGTTCCACGTGCAGAGTCCCGGGGACAGGGTGGCCCCCCAGGGTGGGACCTGCCGAGCCAGGAAGGTGCCGACGGGGCCCCTGGGACAGGAATCAGGAGCGACAGAAGAGCCGTAGAGAGAAAGTCCGCACCTTCTGGACAGAGGCATGAGGTGAGAGCCACAGTGGCCATCCCCTCAGGAACCGGGCCAGCACTGGAGGTTTGAAAGAGAAATCCACCCCCAGCATTCTGTATCCAGCACAAGGATCCTTGGAGAGTGAAGAAAATTGAAGACTTTCTCGAACAAAACCGGAGAACCTGTCAGCGGTAGGCCTTCCTGGCGAGTTCTTCACGGCAAAGGAAGAGGGTTTGTAGGTCAGAGACTCGGATCAGAGAAGGAACCGATGAAGGTCAAATAAAGTCCCTGACTGTTCTCAGTTTTGACTGATTTAAGAGAAAACTTTGTTTAAAATATTAATAGCAACCAGTAACTCTTGATTGCCTGGAAAAGTTGGTTTTTTTTAACTAGTCGCCAACATTTAAGAATCAGGGGTCTCACAAAACCCCTGGATTTTCGCCAGCGGCAACCACAGGAGGCCCCTGTGCGGGGCCCGGAAGGCCTCGTGACCCCGCTCCAGACCAGTGAGTGCCCTGGTAGGCCCCCCGTCCTGTCCTCCTCAGACTGCCTGAGAGCAGATTCCTAAAATCTGAAGGTGAGTTCTAAAAACTCTGAGAGTGTTTTTTATGAGACCGCTGCCAAAGAGAAGACGGGGCTGGGGGGGGAGCCGAGGAGAGGGACAGCCAGGGTTCGGTGGCCGGGTCCAGGCTGGCCCAGGGGTCAGGGAGCCACCTCTGGGGGGCCAGGGCAGCTGGGCAGGAACGCCTGACTTCACAAGCCTAGTGTTTTCCGTTCGGTGTGTGGGAGCAAGGACACCGTCATGCCCCACAAACCAGAGGGAGAAAAAGATTCACCACACAAAGCCAAGTTCTGTTTTGGGACAAAAGGACGCACTTTCATGGGACCTTACATCACCTTGGCTTCTGATGTGCTGTGATACCTTCATGAATGTTAGAGTTGGGTCTAGGAAGAAATTCTCTTTCAATAGCTGGAGAGAAGGACCAGGGTGGCACCATCTACATCACGGAGTGTGGTCCCACATGTGCCCCCAAATCAATTTCCGATTTATTTTTTTAAGTTTATTTATTTGAGAGAGACAGAGTCTTTCCTTAATTTTTTTTTGACATTTATTCATTTTTGAGAGACAGACAGAGCGTGAGTGGGGGAGGGGCAGAGAGAGACACACAGAAGCCGAAGCAGGCTCCAAGCTCTGAGCTGGCAGCACAGAGCCCGACACGAGGCTCGAACCCATGAACCGTGAGATCATGACCTGGGCTGAAACCAAGAGTTGGACACTTACCCGACGAGCCACCCAGGTGGCCCTCAATGTCCTATTTCGAAAGGGGTCTCGGGAGCCTTCTGTGATAGTGATCTTGCAACAAGTTAGGGCAGAGACGTCCCAGCCACAGAACTCGTCTGCACTGACCGTGTGTGACGTCGGCAGGCTGTTCACGGGACACGGATTTAGCCCTTAGGAGAGGCCAGGTCTTTGGCGAGGCACCGAGGGGGGGAAATACACCTCGTAGTCATTCCCACGTAAGAGATCTGATTTGTCTGCTACTGTCCCGCTGTTCCCTAAGATCGACTCTCGTAGGAAATTGGGTGAATGGCACTTGGGACCTCTCTCTACTGTCTTTGCAACTTCCTGTGAATCTACAATTATTTCAAAATTAAAACTTTTTAAAAATAAGACTGAATCTGATAAACCCAGCTGTGCTGGAAGGTCCCACCCTACCTGTCTCGCCAAGCTGGCTCCCTGGGACTTACCTCCAGGAAATTTTCTTCCATGAACAGCCTCCCCACGACACACACGCACGGGCACATACACACAGGCACAAGCACACACACACGTAGCCTGCTTCTCCCGCGTCCCCCTGTTCCCCGTCTTGCTCGGTGCAGAGCCGTGTCTGTGTGCCCTGTCTCTGTGCGTCTTCTACCAAGAGCTCCCGGGAGGACCCCGGCCATTCTCCACCCTTACCCTAAGTCCGCTGTGGTCCATGCTGGCAGATGGCCGTTGACTGAGTCTGCACACGCGTCAGGAGCTGGGGACAGACGTCTGAAGGGGAAGGAAGGTCATCCCACGGAGCCACGTGGAGTGAGATTGGGGCCAACCACTGACAATTAGTCACACCCAGAGGTGAAACGGGGTCCTGCCGGGTTGCCGACCACCTGTCTGCTCAGGAGCCTGAGCGCTTCACAGAGATGCTTGGCACAGATCTTCCCGGACTCACGATGGGGAGACGTCCTGATAAACCCGTCCTAAGTGGAAAATATCATCCAGTCGAAAATGCAGGCATACGCCTGGCCTCCCGCACGTCAGAGCTCAGCCCTGCCTGCCTTCCCCGTGCAAGAACACTCGTGTGAGCTGAGCCCATGGCTGGGCAGGACCCTCTCGCACGAGGCCTGCGTTATAATAAAGTGCTGACTGTGTAGCGTACTGAATACCGTCCTGGAGTGAGAAGCAGACGGGATGTCTGGGTGCAGGGTGGTCATAGGTACCCTGGTGGCCGCTCCCCCTCCTGGTCACGTGGCTGACTGGGAGCTGCCGCTGCCTGGCGTCATGAGAAACCATCAGATCGCATAGCACTGACCCGCAAAAAGATCCAAAGTCAAACTTCAGAGTAGTTTCTACTGAATGCACATGGCTTTTGCACCATCGTAAAGTCAAAAAATCGTAAGTTGAACCATCGTAGGTCAGGGACCATCTGTACTTAGCACTTCGAGGTGCCTGAGTACTTAGAAGAGGTGTGTGGTTCTTAGTACTTAGGGTGCTTGAGTACTAGCATAGGTGCTCAGTACTTAGTACTTAAGGGTGCCTATGTCCTTCGCTAGGGTGCTCGGTGCTTAGTACCCAGGGATGTCCAAGTACTTAGAGGTGCTCAGCATTCCCGTCTCACCCCCCTCCCAAGTCTGCCGCTTCGGTGACTGCCCATCCAACGGGGGCTTGAGCAGGTCCAGGGAGGGGCGGCTACATCCACCCTCTGCCGGTGTGGAGACACCGGAGGGCTCGGTGCAGGGCACGGCGGGTGCACGCGCAGAGAGGACGCCCACGGCCTGAGGAAGTTCTCAGAGTCTGTAAATAGGGCCTCACCATAAATAAAACAGCACCCGCCTCCCGCCCGGGGCTGGCTTTGATGTTTCATTCAGGAGACGCCTGCTCGGTTCGAGCCGTTTTAATTTGTTTCCTTCCGCGTACTCTGCCGCGGGGTCCCCGGACGCAGGCATGAAAAGCAGCCGTCACAGACCTTAAACAAAAAAAAAAAAAAAAAACTTAAGTCTTGAGCTGTCTTTGTATCCTGGCCTTTTGGCCAGGCAGCCTTGGTCCCCAGGCTGGGGCAAAGGGTCCCCTCCCTCTGGGTAGACCGAGTGCCCGGGCTCCCAGGGAACAATACCCGACGACGGCGAGGTCGTGGAACCTCCCACCTGCAACAGCCACCCCGTTGGGCGTTTCGTTTCGTGTGACATCGCACAGGGGCTCCTGAAGCTGGAGCTCCAGCCCCTGCGAGAATTATCTGGAGGCAGAACCCCATTTGCGGGCTCCCACGTCTGCACCAGGGCCTGGAAGGCAAGGCGCAGGGGCCTTTCCCTGCCCGCCCCTGTCCAGGGAGCGCTGACTGCTAGGCGCTCCAAGAATGGCAGAAGTTCTGGAACCCCCCCTCCCCCGACCCACGAGGAAGCTCACGGCCATCAGGCTCCAGGCAGATGGCCCCCCAGTGGGGGGCGGGAAGGGGGAGGGACAAGGACCCGAGGGGACTCCAGGGCACACAGCAGCACAGGGACACTGCGTGAAAAAGCCAAATCACACCGGGAAGAAAATGCTTTCTGTTTAAGGCTCTCCTGCCTGTTCTGACAACCTCAAGGAGAAAATGCCAGCTGTTGACAAACATGCCCGTGACGCCTCTCAAGACGGCCTCGGGCACAGAGCTCCAGCCCGGAGATGATCGGGAGGGGGCAGTTCAAATAATCAGCAACACTTTTATGTCCTTACTGTCTGTCCTTTGGGGACAAACCCATGTATTTGCAGGACTCGATGAGCCGGGGGTTTTTTTTTTTCATTACAGACGACGAAACCAAGACTCAGACAGGTTAAGTAACTTGCACAAGGTCACACAGCAGCAAATCTCCAGAGTGGAATTTCAGCCAGGCCGTCTGTCCCCGGAGCTGCTGTGTGTGACCGTCACGCCGCCCTGCCTCTGAGCCCCTCTGGCCAGAACAGTATGACATTCTCTTCTTTCTAAAATGGCCTGTTTTTCATAGCAAGTGATGAGACTGGTTTTCCACCTAAGGGAGATTTAAGGAAGTGATGGAAAGGGAGGGTGTGGAAAGGGGGAAAGTGATGGAAAGGGGTGTGGGGGGGGTGCACAGATGTGTAAACATGCACACGTGTATAGACACGTGTGTGCGCACGTGGGTCACGTGTCTATATACGTAGACAATAATAAAGTGGGTCAGTTTAAAGAAAAATAGCACCCAGGTGGCATTGGATGTGTTGGCACGGTGAAGTGCTGAGGGCAGCAGAAAAAGCTGAGCCGTCTGAGGGGTCAGGAAACCCTTCCAGAAACTTCTGTGGCCACCCCTGTTTCTGTGGGCCATCGGGAAAGTACGGAGGCGGGGCTCCTGCTGGGTCAGGCGGACCACGTCCTAGTGAGTCTCTCTCGGCCCCGGGACGGGTGATGGGCACTCTCCGGCCCCAGGCGTCCGTGCCACATGCCGTCCGTGGGAGGAGGTCACACGGGCAGGCGTCACGCTGTGCGTCTGCCAACCTAACTGCTGCTTTCCACCCTACGACTGTCATCACTCACCTTTAGGGAAGCTGTGGAAACGGTTCTTCCAAATCAGACCTGATTCAAATTGCATGTTTAGAGCACGTGGAAATGACAGGTGGTTAAGGCGTGCGCTGGAACCTTCCGGAGCTCACTGCCGGCATCCTGGAGCCGCACAAAGTAACTGTTGTCAGCAGGTGATTGAAAACGTCCAGGCTGTGCTGTTCAATTATTATGAAACAATCTGTCGCCCACGTTCGTAGCATCGAGTGTGGGCCTCACGCTCGGAAGAGAGGCCGACGACTGGGGCTGGGGCTGCACAAAGACTTGGGGACAGAAGCCAGCGCAGTGAAGTGACACAGAGATGTACACGCGGAGGGGCCTGGGGGAGGGTCAACAGGGAGGGGAGCACAGTCAGGCCGGGGCTGGCCTAACGGGGGCACAAGGGGGGGGAACAGCGTGCCGTTCCCTGTGCAGAACATCCGTTCATCCACCACGTAACTGTGCGGAGGGAGGGGGACAGTGTTGTGATTCAGGCGTGTCAGCTTTCTCCAGTGGCCACCCCGGATCACATGCTCATGCAGCCCCTCAGGCCTCCTCTCCGCCTCCCATGTTCAGCCAGAAACACCCACCTGTCTGGGGGTTCTGCTCATCCTTCAGGGCCCTGCCATCCTCCTCCTCCTCCAGGAAGCCTGCCACCAGCCAGCCTGCGGTTGAAGCCTGTCCCCAATCATGCTCACGTGACACTGACTGCTACAGGCCAGCACAGATGCCACAGACACACGGCGGGTTCGCTACTGAAGTGTGTACTCGGGACAAAGGGACGCTGGATGCCACCCTCCATCCATGAGGCACGGGTGAATGCCGCGTGGCCGGCTCTGTCTCCAGGGAGGGCATGACAGCACACACAGTGAGTGAACTCGTGGGGGGAATGAGGTTCCCGGCGCAGGGGTCAGAGGCAGCCTCTCCAAGGAGGTGACATTGCACCGAAAGTTAACGAAGGAGCCACGTGGGAACTAAGACCCCGAGAGGCGGGGCCACCGGGCCAGCCGGAGGGCCGGCTCCGGACAACGGGGGACGTGCGGCCCGAAGAGGCAGACAAGGCTCAAACCAACTGTCACTATGGGGACGTGTCACAAATGGGGAAGTGTCTGGTGCCCAGCCAGGCTTATGTTTGTCGGGAGCTATCTTGGCCGCCCCGGGAGACCAACAGGGAGACTGGCCTTCGTCCAGGCCGGAGGCGACGGTGGCCTGGACGAAGCTGGTGTCTCTGGAGATGGTGAGGCTGGAAGGACGTGCTGACGGCCCGGGGGTGGGGGGGGGTCGGGTCAGGCGAGGACCCCTCCCGGCTGAGCGTCTGGGCGCTGGTGTGCCACTGAACCCAGGGGCAAACACATCACTCCCACCCTGGGCCCTCCCGCCCCCTCCTGCCTCACTGCTGACCACACACTGTCACTTTCCTGTGCCCGGCTGGTCCGTGTCGCCTCCACCAAGGCCAGGGCAGGAGGACGCCGCCTCAGAAAAGTGGGGTACTGACGCCAGGGAGGCCCAGAAACCGCAGTCCCACCCCCTGCCCACGGGGCCCTGACCTCCCCTCCAGCCCCTTTTCCGAGAGGCCAGTCCCACTCGCCTGGAGCCTCCAGTTTGCAATTTAGCCCTACACGCTCCCCCTTGACTCCTTGGAGCCCCTCCCGACCTAACAGCCAGGACCGGGCTCTGCCGGGTGACTGCTGACTCAGGAAGCCCCTGCCCCCCTGCATCGCCAGCCCTCACCTGCGAACCGGGCCTATCAGAGCACAGACCACAGGGGCGCACCATGCATGAGACAAGGCAGGACAGTGGACACAGAGTGCTGGTGTGGTGCCCACCTGGTGAACTGGCACGGATGACGGGGAGCCGGCAGGGGCCCGTGCGGAGCCCGAGCAGTGGTTTCTCCCAGCCTCACAGCACGGGGCCTCTGCCCGATGGAGGTGCCTTCCCCGCACAGACGCACGTTAGGGAGAGCAGGGCCCAGGAAGGACCCTCATCTGTCTGCCTTCCCTCCCGGAGCTGTGTTCCTCTTGCCTCTTGATCCAGCAGGCACTTGGGCCATTGACTTGATCCCAGGTGTTTATTCCTGTTGGATGAGTCAAAAGCAGGATGAGAGCGGCCAGGGGTCCACCAGGCCGGGGCACGGAGCCGGGAGGCAGAGACCACAGCTCCGGCCACAGCCACAGGGTGAGCTGACCTGCCGCCCCGTGCTGGCTGAATGTCACATGTCTGTGCGTCTCCCCTAACCAGCTTGTTAAACATGCAGCTGCCTGCACGAGCAGAGGGCCAGGCCCAGGTGATTCAGGAAGCCAGCGAGTGTAGGTGGAGAGTGGCTGAACCCCAAGCCACACCAGGCAGGAAACCAGAGAGCAGCTTTTCCTGTATCTGACTGGCACACCCCTCCCCGAAATACACCTGCCCAGATCAACCCTGGTGCACGGATGGGAAAGGGCATCTCCCTCGGATCTTCCCATGAGATCCACAAGGTATCTGCTCGGGGGCCAGGCTTTCAGCTCCACATCCGGGTTCCTGTCCCTTCATTCCAGGGGGCACTGCCTTCCAGGAGATCAGCAGACACCCATGAACTCAGAATCTTTGTTGTTGCAACATTGGATATTGGATTCCACAATTAAGACTCATCGTTTCAGCACTCGGTCGGAAGACCACAGCAGCGTGAGTCAAATGAAGTTTCTTGAGATTAACAGTCGCCATCATATGTGAACGGAACTCCTCCCCAGAAAACAAGCCCAATAATTGAAATTATTTCTGCCAGCCCATCAGTCTGGGGTTGAGTAAATACAAATCTCTGGTTGCTAAGAGATGGGGACCGCCAGGCAGAGACGCCGCCGACGTAGGGGGGTGGCTGTTCGCCAAGTCTGTCGGGGGGTGGAACGCATTCGGGGTAGTCCTGGCGGGGTCCGAGTGCTGGAATCAGCCCGTGTGAGCGCCCGAGGGGCATGTGCTCTGTGGAGCTGATGACAATGTCTTGCTCGCACATCGTGAAGAAGGCAGGAGCCGTCCCAGTGGCTTGTGGTGGGCTTGGACTCCAAGCCCAGCAAGTGCCAGCATCACCGCCTGTGATCCTGCAGCTGTTTCTGACACGGTCGCTGGCCGGGCCCGAGCGGGAATGCTCACTCCCCAAATGGCACACGCGCCTATCTGATCTGTGATCGGCTAGATGATGCTAAAGGAAAACCGACCAAAAACCAGCCTGGGTCTTCAGGTCTGAGTCTGATCGACAAGCCGGTCCTCAAGCGGCCCAGGGCGATTTCACGTTGCCGTTGCGTGTTGGCCGGCGCGCATACGGTGAGTCCCTTCCCCCAGGCTCTGCCTCCCCGTCCTCTGCGATGCAGGATCCCTGTTGGGTCTGCTCACCGAGTGACAAATGCTCCCGTGAAGTGTGCATTCCAAGGGCTGAGGGGGTCTGGAAAGATGCGCAAACAGTTCCTCACGGTTGTAAGGAAGCGAGCGGGCACTCCCGGGCGGCTTCCTGTGTATTCGTTTTTGATGAGGTGTGGGCGGAGCCGAGGGCAGCCGGGCTCTCCGATGGTCCACCCGGGTCACATAACATCACATTTATCCCTGACCTTTGAGTGTCTGATGTGCGACAGCCTGGCGACAGCCGCGGGCAAGGTTTACACAGTCCTCCCGACGCGGACCGCGGCCCCGCTCCCCTGGACTGTCTGAACATCTACTTGGTCTCGGCTGACGGCGGGGAGCAGAGAACACGGCAGTGAGGGGTCCCCGGTGGCCTCGTACTGAGGTGGCACCCTGCAAGGCCGGTTCGCGCAAGTCAGGGCGGAGGCTGAGACGGCAGAAGGGCTGGGGAGTCTTGTTAGTCCGGGAGCCGCACCCGCCTGTCCGAGGTGGATGCCAGGCCTACGTACCAGGCGCCTTTTCCCGAACCGTGCAGACAGGAGCCAGGAGCCCTCTCCTAACCTCGGCTGGCTGGCCAGCTTCCCGCCCTCCTAGCCAAGCTGTTCTTGGTGCCCTTGGCCAAAAAGAAGGCAGTCGCGGTGGCACACGGTCCCCAGAAGTCGGTGCCCCGGTGAGGACCAGAGGCTGGGAGCTGGCGGCTACTTTACGGACCGACCTGGAATCCATCCGAGGGGGCCAACTGTCTGAGCACCAGCGGCTGCAGCCAGCGCACCCAGGCGGGGGGGGGGGGGGGGGTCGCCGCATGAGCCCCGAGGAACTCTTCTGTCCTCAGACGTACAACCTGTCACGTTTGGGGTGTGCGAGCCGTGGTCCCGTGACTTCCGCCGAGATGCCCGTCGGCTCCAATGGAGCAGGGGTGGCCGCCACAGCACCTGACGTGCCCAGGCTCAGGGGTGACACAGTCGGGATGACGCACGAGACTCTGGGCCGGCTCTACGTCCCCGCACCCCTGCCCTCAGCCCCATGGCCTCACCCCCCTGGGTCCCGAACACGTTTGCTGGCCAAGCAGGTGCTTCAAAGGGCGTGTGAGGAGCAGGAGCGTGGGAAGGCGGTGGGAGGAAGCTGTGTCTCGGGAGGGAGGCCCCGGCGGTGAGCAGGGCTGGGGGCAGGGGGGACGCCGCCTGGGGGGGCTGCCGTGCACCCCGTGTGCTCTCTGGAGGCTGCACCGGGAGCACCTCTGCCTTGCGCACCGGCCGGCTGATCGCCTCGGGTGGTTTACAGGAAACTTCTAGTGCCAGACAGGTGCTGACCAGAGCAGCGTTCCTGGGCTGGTGGGTCCTTGCCGTGTTCACGTTCTCCAGCCCTGGGGGAGGGGAAGCCCCGTGTCCTTCAAGATGCTGTGCGCTGGCTGTCATCCTGGGGAAGCCTCACTTCTGGGCCGTGCGTGTGAGTGTGCAGGGAGAGCAGCTGTCAGTGCGAGTGTGCAAATGGCTGTGGACGTGCAGGTGCGTGTCTGTCCCAGTGTCGACAGACAGCCACGCACACGTGTGTACGGGCGTGTGGAGTTCAGCCCCGGGAAGCCCCAGGAGCTGCGGACGATGTGCTAGCCTGGAAAGAAAAGTACATAATCCTCAGAAAGTGGCCATGGGAGGCAGGGAGGGCCTTCACCTTCTGGAAGCAGAGGCACCATGTGGAACGTGCACCCCCGCCCTGGAGGTTGTCACGGGGCCAGGCTCACACCGGCACACGCGTGTCCTGTGATGTGCATCATGTCAGGGTACCCCGGCCGCCGGCACACTGAGGGCTCCGCGTCCAGGGGAATCTCCCCCGAGGCCGTGTGCGGTCTCCCCACCACAGCGGGGAGAAGAGCGGGGGTCAGAGAGGCCCAGTCAAGCAGGTGTCACTGCCCCAGTTAAAACCCGGGGCTTCGGAGAAGCTCCCACTGGCTCGATACTGGCAGGATACCCCAGGCAGGATACTGGTCTCCGGGCCAAGCTGGCCCTCAACAGACCACTTTTCCCTCCCTAACTGCCTGCTGCGATTGCCGTTTCTTCCAGAGAGAAAGTAAAGGCTTTGAGGAAAACACATAATCAGAATGTGGGTCGCCCACCGGCACACCTGGGTCCCTTCTGCCGGCAGCCCCCCCGGACCCGTCGGCACTGCGCACGAGCCCTTCCCCCCACCTGCCCTGCAGGCCGTGCTGGGAAGCTGGGGTAGGTGCTCCAGGAAGAGCCCTATCCTGCGAGGTCCAGGGCCGCCCCCGGGTCCCCAGAGCCGGCAACACCGTCAGGCGGGCCCTTCCTTCGTTCTGGGGTAATTATGCACCGGCCACAGGCCCTGCCTGTGCTCCTTACCTTGTTGCCTGAGAACATGGGCTCTATGAGGCAGGGCCTGTGGCCCTGTACATATGTACTTTTATGTACCCTAGGACAGGCATCCCCAGGACGTGTGGCTGGAGGCCAGAGAGTCAGCCGGTCGTGTGGATCCCTGCCGTGCTGGTGGCTCTTGCGGAAGGTGCAGCGAGTGCAGAGGCCAGTGAAGGACAAGGCTTGGCGTGTCCCCACACTGAGGGGCCGGTGGCACCATGGCAGGAGACATTCAGCAAGAATCACGGTTGAGCCACAGGCCACCGCCGGCCTTAGAGGCCGTGGTGCAGACTTCGGTTTGACTCCAAGGCCACTGGGGAGCCACTGAGGGCTCTAGCAGGAGGCTGGGACATAGATTGGGTAGAACTTGAGTGTCCTATGCTGTAGCGCCTCTTCTCAAGCCCAGAGGAATCAAAGAGCAGTGAGAAAGTGCAGAGCAGAAGCCCCAAGTCCCCACCAGAAAGTCACCCCGTGTGCCTCAGGTTCCCGGAGAAAAGCTCTTTGCCGGAATTCGAATCCGCTGCTAGCCAAAGTGATCATTTTCCCATTAAATGGCCTTCCTTTTGCATGGCAAAGAGTGTTCTCCCTCTCTCCTTCCCCCTCAGCCACAAAAGGCTTTAATGAAAATAATTTCTGGCAGCTGTGTTTACCAGCGCCTGCTGTAGGATGGTTGTGACATCTTAGTATAAATAAAGCGTATGAATGCATGCAGGACGCGGCTCTGGCTGCAGAACAGGGGCTCCGGGCCCCACTACGGCAAGGCCGCCGGTGCACCTGAGCAGCGGGAGCAGAGTGGCCTGAGCCAGGCTTGTGCACTCAACAGGCCAGCGCCGCTCAGCGTGGGAAGGCTCGGGGGGACTCTGCCCACCCCACCGCAGCAACACCCTTTCTAGAAGGAACGGACCTAACGATAGGAGCGCGTGGCCGGAACACGGCGCGGGCGGGAGGCAGGGCTGCTCAACTGCACGCGGCAAAACAGTGTGGCTCCCGCAGCAACATCGGGCAGATCCGGCCGCAGGAACGGCTAGACGAGTGTTCACTGGTGCTTCTCTCTTGGTGACCTCCGTCCCGACGCAGGTTCCCACCCAGGCTGGCTGCCGCCCTCCGGGTCTCCGTCTTTGTAGCTCAGGATGGAAGTTTTCAGCATAAAGAGACAGACTTTCTCCTTCCCTCTGTGTTTCCAAGAAAATATTGGGAATGACTGTCATTGACTCAGCCTCAGCGGTGTGTCCGTCCCTGACCCAGGCCGTGAACATGTAGTGGTGGGGTTGGACCAGGATCACATGCCCTCTTTTGGACCTATGGTGAGGCCGTTACTCCCACCACGGAAATGGACCAGGAGAGGGAGGGGTGATTCCCTGCACAACAAGGCACTGTTGCTAGAAGGTGGGGGAACGTTTATCCAAGGAAACGGTTGCTTTAGTACTTGGAGGCTGCTGGATCCACTCAGGAAGAACAAAACTGCATGGCTTGTCGGGATTCCCAGGACTTCTCAGCCACTCCCAACAGGTGGACCCAGGGTGCCAGTGAGGACAAAGAAAGTGGACAAGGGATGAGGGTCAGTAGGATAATGGCCTATAAGCGGGTTTTACAGCAACTGAGCTCTGGGACCCTCTCCACCAAACAAAGGGCCTCTGGAAGGTTAGACAGAAGTAAATGGACCAGTCTTAAAAATCCTGTGATGGTCCAAGTTTAAGCTGTGGTCCTTGCCCTTAAAGAATTACGTATACTTATCAAATCCTGACCCACAGTCAGTACCCAATTAAGGAAGGGATGAATACATGGATTAATGGATTAGTGAATGGATGATGGATGGATGATGGACGGTGTGTGGGTGTGTGGGTGTGTGGATGGATGGATGGATGGTGGGTGGATGGATGGATGGTGGGTGGATGGTGGATGGATGGACAGTGGGTGGATGGATGGATGGATGGATGGATGGATGTATGGCGGGTGGATGGATGGGTGAATGGATGGATGGGTGGGTGGATATGTGGTGGCTGGCTGGATGATGGATGGATGGATGGATGGATGGATGGATGGTTAGGTGGGTCAATGGATGAATGAGTGGATGATGGATGGGTGGATAAGTGAATGTATGGATGGATAGATTGATGATGGGTAGATTGATGGATAGGTATATGGGTG
This sequence comes from Panthera uncia, assembly GCF_023721935.1. Classification (NCBI taxonomy): domain Eukaryota; kingdom Metazoa; phylum Chordata; class Mammalia; order Carnivora; family Felidae; genus Panthera; species Panthera uncia. The sequence goes on along the minus strand of NW_026057578.1, from coordinate 2,138,719 downwards.
GTAGTGGAGAGTTGGATAGGTGGATGGATGGATGATGGATACATTAATGGATAGGTATATGGCTTGGGTGGATGGATGGATGGATGATGGATGGATGGATGGGTGGTGGCTGGATGAATGATGCATGGATGAATGAATCAGTGAATGAATGGGTGGGTGGGTCAGTGGATGAATGAGTGGATGATGGATGGATGGATGGATGGATGGATGGATGGATAGGTTGATGATGGGTAGATTGATGGATAGGTATATGGGTGGGTAGTGGATGATTGGTTAGGTGGGTGGATGAGTGGATGGATGGATGATGGATACATTGATGGATAGGTATATGGCTTGGGTGGATGGATGAAGGATGGGTGGAATATCCATCCCAGAGCCTCCCAAGTGCTCTGTATGTACTAAGAATGTGTACCATGCTCTGTGTCTGAACTGGGATTCCAGGATGAATTAAAGGCCCGTTCCTTATGCACCCTTCTCCAAGTCAGACACAGTCCCCAGTCAGGCATCTGTACTTTGCATGAGGGTGACACACATCTACATAGTGTCTTCACAGGTGTCACTTCAGCATCTAGTACCATGCCCGCCGCAGTAGGGGCTCTGTGGAAAAGATGAGTCATGGCTCAAAATAGCCATAGGCAAGGCAACATATGAGACTATGGGAGGGGTGAAAGCTCAGAGCTGATGGTCTCTGGAGGTGAACGGCAAGGCCAGCTGCCAAGGATGAGGGTGGCCCAGAGCAGGTCTCTGGGGTCAGTGGTGAAGACTGGGGTATTTTTTGAGCGGAACTGGAGAGGATCCAGTGGAGGACAAGCGAGAAGATGGCAGGGCCCCCTGAGAATCCGGTCGGCTCAGAGACGGTGCCCAGTGACCCCACCAAGCCGGCCGTCTTCTCCAGCTGGACACAGCAGCCCTTGCAGGGGAGCCGAGAAGGGAAATGAGGAAGCTCAGGTGTGGTGGGGCCCTTGTGAGTCTGCAGCCAGCCATCAGTGCTGAAGGAGGAGGGAGGGGCTTGGGAAACACAGGGGACTCTGAGAGAGTGGGAGGTTACCGTCCTCCACTTTGCAGAGCACACGGGCTTCCCTGTTGGGACACCTCAGTATGGCACCCAGACTCTTCAGGTCTGAGAAACCACACGTGGGGAACAGAAGGGTGGCCCTCAAAGACATCCATGTCCCACTCCCCAGTGTTTGTGAAGTGTCACCTTAACATGGTAAAGGGGACTTTGCTGACGTGAGCAAAGGACGCTGAGGGGGGAGTGACTGGGATGACCTGGGTGAGCCCTAAATGCAACCGCACATGTCCTTGTACGGGGGTGGGGGGGGGCAGGAGGGTCTGGATAGGAAAAAGAGGCAGAAGAGACAGAGGTCAGAGAGGCGGGTGCCGTGCTGCCGACCTTGAAAATGGAGGGAGGGGCCAGGAGCCGAGGAAGGCAGGCGGCCTCCCGAGAGTCCAGAGGGGATGCAGCCCTGCCCACCCCGGACAACTGTAGGACAATGCTGTGGACGATGTGGTCGATCACGGCCGCCCCGGGGCCTCCGCGCCTGTCAGCCACGGGCCCGCAGCTCCAGATGGGGTCTCTAACCTTGCAGAAAGAAGGACAGACAGCTCAAAACCGGCCTCCCTTTCTCCAGCCATCTTTCCACCATATCCTTTTAAAACTCCCCAGTGAAGGGGGGTGGGGGACCCTGAACGCCACCGTGCAAACCTGAGATTGAGCGCGTGTGGGTCTCTTTACCCCGTGTAGCTGGAGAGAAGAGGCTCTTACGGAGCTTGACGATTCTGCCTCCGATGAAATGGCAGATCCCATAGTGCATGCGAACATCTGCAACTCTGTTAAGGCCTCTTTGTCTCGAGAACACGTGGCCAGGGCCCAGAAGAACCCTGCTCCTTAATATTTACCCGTCTTCCCCCAGCCTCTCGCGGGAGGGGGGAGGCCGCCGGTCCGCACGGAGGTCATTAGTTTGATTCCGCGTGTCTTGGGTCCACAGTGGTTTCAAGAGACATCATGAAATAAATTCCAAACGGGTTATGGAGATGCCCACAGAGCAAATAACATGCGCAAATTACCTTGCTGCTAAGGGGGAGATCAAAGTCTCGTGTCTCTTCCAGACAATGTGACAGAATGAGACAGCGGTCAGGGAGGATGTCCTTCAAGAAGTGAAGGTGCTTACGTTCTGTGTCATGTGAGGGTCCCCTTCCAAATGGCACGGGCCGAAAGATCCCATGCTCCGAATGTAACGTTTATCGTAGTAGGAACGAAAGGAAGACCTCGGAGGGGCTTGATAAAGGGACAGAGCTGTGTCTCCAGCCCCTAGAAAGGACCGTCCAGCACGGGTGGGCACGTGAGCGCTGCCCGATTCTCGCGCTGTCGTCTGCAGACTCCGAATCTGTCCCACAGAGATTCCCCAGGCGTTCTTTCCGGGCCTGGCACAGGGTCCCCACCCTCGGGCTGTCCAGGGTCAGCTGGGGACAGACGCACGTGAGCTCGGGGACCCCGTGGAAGCAGAAGGGCGCAGAAGGGAGGTGTGTAGCACGAGGGGCAAGAGTGGCAGGGCAGCTGTGCCGTTCAGTGGGCAGCCACACGGCCGCCTTCCAGAAGAGTGAGCTGAGCTAAAGAGAGTGATGCCAAGTAGGAAGCTGGAGACACGGGGCAGACACGCGTTTCGGCCAGGGAGGAGCGTGTGACAGTCACAGGGCACAGGAGAAGCCATCCTCAGGGAGGAGCCCTCCCCTCGGGGCCTCGGGGCGGGGGCATCAGAACTGGAAGCAAACCAGAGCCGCACAGGCAGGTTGTCTCTGAAGTTTTTAAGTTTCGAGGAGCTACATTTAAAAAGTAGAAATAAGCAAGTGAAATGAATTTTAATCGGTATTTTATTCCACCCGATGTACCCAAACTAGCATTTCAACACGTGGTCAGCGGAAGAGTTTATTCATGAGAAACTTCGTTCTCTCTTTTCACGCCAATGCTTCGAAGTCCGGTGTGCGTTTTACATTGACCGCTCAGCTCAGTTAACACTGGCCGGGATTCGCGGGCGCTGCGGCCACACGTGGCTGGTGGCTGTCTCACCAGACGGCGAGGCCCTGGACCCTAGGCCCGGGTCAGCGCACTGGGGTCCTTGAGCCAGACCTGGGCCCCCTGCCTGTGTTTGTAAGTGAAGTTTTCTTGGCACACACGCCCGTCATTGACGTATCGCCTGTGTCTGCTTTTGCACTTGGATGACCCAGGGGAGTGGTCAAAGGGGACCGTACGTCCCACCAAGCCCAGGATTTGCTGTGCAGCCCCTTGTGGAAAACGTTGCTGACTGGCTCCTGACGGAGATGGTCTCTCTAAGGGCAAAGGCGGGGCCGTGAGGGGTCTGAGCGTGAGGGGCCTGCTGCCTCTTTGCCAGGATCCTTGTGGCTGCCGCGTGGGCTGTGTGTGGGGTCTGGCCGGGGGCCCGCTCTGACACAGGTTCGGGCAGCAGCGGGCCCCCTCCCACTTCGGGGGGGAGGGGACAGGCCTGAGCCCCGCGGGGTTTGAGATCAGAGCGCTTCACGACAGGCCCAGTGCCACAAGGCCCAGAGCCGGTGCCTTGCATGCCGCCCCCCTGCACACCCGGGCTGGCCCGGCTCTCACCTGCCCCTCCCCACGCACAGAGCCCAGAAGCACCGGCCCCCCGTGTGTCAGGACACGGTGGAGGCCGCAGTACCGTGCAGGCAGGGTGGGCGGGGGTGACGGCTCCCTCGAGCACAGGGGTGCTGGTGTGGCTCATGTCGCCCGGAGTCAGGGGTGCTGGGCTGTACCTCACCGCGGTCCGTTCGCCGACCACAAGACAGTCTCGGTACAAGAACTCAGATGGAGAAGCGGGGCCGTGGGGTCGGCTCGGGAAGCAGGCCGTGGGCTAATGTGGCCCTGAAAGGAGGCGGAGCTCATTCTGACTCGAGTCTGCTGGGGAATCCCCCCTCACCTGAGAAGGAGGGCGCACAGAGGCCCGGAAGGAGGGTGGGGCGGGCAGTACAAATGGTGGGGGTCCTGGGGCTCCCCCCGCCCAGGATGGGCTCCCTTTCAGAGCAGGGCATGGGGTGGGGGCAGACAAGCAAGCAGAGGACGCTTGAGCCCCAAGGTCTGCCGGGAGGCTCGGGCTGCGCTGTCCTCAGCAGTCCGCCTGTTCTTCTAAAGGGATGCAGGGAGCGTGCCCGGCAGCGTTCTAGATCCTTCCACGTACCCTGAGACGACAAGCAAATGTGCCCCTGTGCCCCCCGGGAGCCGAGCGGAGCCTCGTGCCAGCTCCCACCGTTGGAGGAGGAGAGCAAGACCAGGTGACCGGGGGACCTGGGACGGGAGGGGCATTGACGGGGCACATCACACCCACGGCTCTGTCCCCAGGGTGGACTGCGGACTCCCTCGGTGTGGTGGGGCCCGGCTGCTGGGCGGGACAGGCTGCCCATCAGGCCGCTGGCACAGAGCCTGGGGAAGAGGGCCGACCTCCGGGAGAGAATCAATTACGGGGACGGCACTTAACCTGCCGAGGCTGACAACCGACATCAGACACGTTAGCGGCACCGCTCGCCACTGGTGGGCAGCAGACGTGCTAAATGCACGACACGGACACGAAGCGCGGAGAGAAACACGGGTGCCCCCTCATTAGGACGCTTCCAGCCCGGCCTCTCCTTGACGAGCCCAGTTCGCTGCGATCCTCGCTAACGTGCTCCCGTCCGCGTGAACGCTCAGACTCGAAAGAAATAAAACCATCTAGTTCCAAAAATATCAACAGGACTTCACGCTTCACACTCTTTCGCTAGTTGGGACCCTCCTTTCCTGACGGATCCCCTCCCGGCCAGATCTCAGTGAAGCGGGCTTAGCTCGATACCACCTAAGGACAGAGGAAGACGACGGACCGACAGATGGACGGACAGGCAGACGGACACAGTATTTTCTAAAGATGTTAACTGGTTAATTAGTTCAGAATCTTCAAATGAGAAGTTAAGTAGGGCGCCTGGGTGGCTCGGTCGGCGGAGCGTCCAACTTCGGCTCAGGTCATGATCTTGCGGTCCATGGGTTCGAGCCCTGCGTCGGGCTCTGTGCTGACAGCTCAGAGCCTGGAGCCTGTTTCAGATTCTGTGTCTCCCTCTCTCTCTCTCTCTCTGCCCCTCCTATGCTTGCACTCTATCTCTCAAAGATGAATAAACGTTAAAAAAATTAAAAAAAAAAAAAAAAGTAAGTAGATACCAGAGCCATAAACATCGCAGGTGAGCACCCAGGAGTGAAGTGTGGCCAGCAGGCGCCTGGACGTCAGGAGCCACAACAGCCAGCTGCTCAGCCGGGCGCTTGTCTGGGGTCCGTAGGAGTTTCTGGGCTGCCGTGCAGATTACTGCAGATGTCATGCTTGCACAGCAGAGGTTTCTTCTGCCACAGCTCTGGAGGCCGGAAGTCTGGAACCGAGGTGCCGCGCGGCTGGTTGCTTCGCGGGCTCTGTGGGGGAGTCCGCTCGGCTCCTCCCTCCCCCCCTCCCGGGGTGGCCAGTGGTCCTCTGTGTTCCTCAGCTCGTGGACGCCACCGATTCCTTCTCCACCGCCGTGTGGCCTCTTCTCCGTAGCCCTGTGTGGGCTCACTGTCTCCCGTGAGCGACCTGCCGTTGGTTTTAGGACCCACCCTAATCCTGTAGGAGCCCATCTTTTTTCTTTTTTAATTCTGAGTTTATTTATTTATTTTGAGAGACAGAGAGAGCATGAGTGGGGAGGGGCAGAGAGAGAAAGACAGAACCCCAAGAGGGCTCCGGGCTGTCAGCCCGGAGCCTGATGCCGGCCCGAACCCACGAGCCGTGAGATCATTACCTGGAGCCAAAATCAAGAGTCGGACGCTTAACCGACTGAGCCACTCGGGTGCGTCCCAGTGCAGGCACATGTTTGTCCCCACCTTAATTCTGCCCTGCGAAGTCCCGTTTCCAAATAAGGTCACATTCTGAGGCTCCACACGGGCTCGAATCTGGGGGACACCATTCAGCCCACGCTGGTGCCCAAGGGAGCAAGCCCACGTGTCCGTAACTCTTGTCCTGTGGGTTGAACACGCGTCCTTGAAGACTCCTAAGGGGAGGACCCCCTGCCTGGTGCTCCTGCTGTACCCTGCCCTGGAGGGGCTGGATTCGCACTCCTGCCCCCTCTGTGCCTCGGGGCGCCCCCCACCCACACGCCGTTCTCCACCCCCCAAGTGCGTCCCCGGCACGTCTCAGATGGGAGGGTGCCTCACAGACGCTGCTGGGACCCCTGCGGGGGGCAGAGCCCAGGTGTTTGAACAACTTAGATCCAGATCTCAGGGGAGGCCGATACTGTGGCCGGGAGGGAAGCACAGCAGGGGGAGGCCCTGGGTAGGGCCCCTAAAAGAGCGGGAAGGAAAGACACTGAGGAGCCCCCTCCTGGCTGGGGCACCGCACGGTGCCCGTCTGAGAGGCGGAGGGAGGAGGGAAACAGAAGCAGGACCCCTGCCCTCGAGGGCCGCCCCCGAGAGTGAGCAGGTGACAGCACTGTGTCACGCTGGCTGTGGAGCACCACGCTGAGCTGGCCCCCAGGGAGCTCAGTGCCACCTCCCCGGAGGCCCCCGCCACCCCTACCCTGCCTGAGGCTGGAGGAGGGGCCTCCCCATCACAGGCCGGTCGTGGCCCCTCCTGGGCCCACGGAATGTCAGGTGGCATAGCCAGAGCCAGACCTTGACCTGGACTTTGAGGGAGGGCGGTGGGCCTGGCCAGGCTGACAGCAAGATGGACCAAGGGGCTGCAGGGGTGCTGGGTGCAGGCGTGTGCATGAGCCAGGCTGAGGGACGTGGGCACCTAACGGGGCTGGGGGCCTCCTTCGGCCGGAGACGTGGGGGCCTGGTGAGGCCAAGGCCAGTGCCCGGTCCTGCACTGAGCTAAGTCAGGGCCTCCTCTGACAAAGGCCAGGGATGGGAGGGAACACCCGCAGGAGCCACCTCCCGGGTCCGGGTGTGGGGAGAGCGGCGACCGTCACTCCAGGCTGCTGGAGCAGGCCAGCTGTGGGGAGATCGCCTCCCCGAAGGCGGAGGCCGTGAAATCAGGAGGAAAGGCAGAGAGGGAGGACGGGCAGGCGGCCGAGGGGGCAGGCATGGAGAAGCGCTAGCCCACGCCAGGCCCGCTCACGCCTGTGACGGTCAGGGCACCAGAAATGGTGGCAGTGTCTCACTTCTAAAACAGTGGTCAGTGCATCCCTGGTGGGGGTCGCAGGACGTCGACCACCCCGGTGAGGCCATCCTCCCCCCCAGCCCCGCACCGGGTGTCCGACACTGCCAGCAAAGGCCCTGGGGCCCCTGCCCTGTCTCTGGCTCCTCACTAGCCTGCACCCTCTGCAGGCCAGCTGGGGGGAGGTCACCTCTCTCCCGGGGGCCATTCAGATACTTCTGAGGGGCCTCGCCTGCTGGGAAGCGAGGAGTAGGGGCGGTGACCTTTCTCCTGCCCTCTGTGTCTGACCCCACTTCTTTGGGAAGATAGACGGGTCACTTTCCAGAAGGAAAAACTGTGTGCACAGTGAAGTGGCTTCTCTGACACCCAGTCAGTCTGTGCATCTGTTAAGCAAATGATTTGACGGTGTGACAAGAGGGAGAGGATGTGGACCCGCTAACATCATTCAGGACTCTGCGTCTTCCAACCACACACCGGCAAATTGGAGACGTAATTTGATGTGAATTACCTGCAAATTGTACACAGTACTTCGCCACTAAGGAGCTTTTTGCAGGGCTCAGTATGAATTTTCTCTTTTGTCCAAATCCTACAAAATACTCTTTGTGAATTGTTAAGATTTTTTGCCATGCATAAAAATAAGGCTTAAATCACCCAAAAGGTGACAAAAATGCATTCGAAAATTCTTGGAACTGTATAACTACATATACATTTGAAGGAATCTGTTATTCCCCCCGGCCCTCGCTCCCAGGGGGCGGTGAGAAAATGGGGCACCAGCCAGTGGTCGGGAGGAAATCATAGTCCTTCTGGAGAGATCAGGCCCAGGCACAGGGCTGTGGTTGCCTTTGCAGACCCCCAAAGAGAGCTTCCCGGGCACATGGAAAGTCGGGGTGCCCTCTGCAGCTGGGCATAGGGGTGCATTTGGAGCTCCCGCAGGACCAAGCTCCGTGTCTGCGTTTGCAAATGGTTGCTGAGTTAAGATACCTTTGGTTTCCTGGTTAGGGAGTGGGTACAGTGCTTCACAGTTTGTCTTTTCAGGGTGTATGTGGTGCATTGGGGCAGGAGTAGAAAATGTGATGCTTAATTAAGCCTACGGCTATGTCCCTGTGTGAGCCACCAGTGACCCCGCGTGACAGGGGTCCTTCGTGTCCCCGCTGTTTGGGGCGACTCAGCATCCCCAGCTCCGTGAGCTGTTTGCAGTGCCCTGCATGGAGGGGCTGAGGACCAGGCCTGCAAATCCCCACCAGCACCCACCCACCCCAGGGGCTCAAACCATAGGTAAACGAGAGAGAGAGAGACAGAGTTCCTGTCTGAAACCATCTGGCCAGCCGTGCCTCAGTGGGGTTCTGGGACAGAGAAAGGGCATGAGGGTCACTGGGCACACAGATTTGGGGGCACCGTCCCTACAGTTTCCAGTCTAGCAGGTCTGAGGTAGAGCCTGGGAACTCTCCCTGTAAACATTCCCCGGTGGGTTAGCCTTCTGTGGCTGCTATGACAAACCAGGGACTTAAGAGGCCGTCCTCTTACAGTGCTGGAGGTCAGGAGTCCACAGCGGGTCTCACGGGGCTGAGGTCAGCCTGTCGGCAGGGACGTGTTCGTTCTGGAGGCTCTGCTCCGGCCTCTCCCAGCTTCCAGAGGCCCCCACATGCCTTGGCTCCTGGCCCTTCCTCCCCCTCCAAAGCCAGCACCTGCCCATCTCTCTGACTCTGACCTCCTCCTTCCACCTGGAAGAACCCTATGATGACATTGGGCCGTCCTGATACTCCAGGACCATCTCCAGACCCTTAACCAACCACATCCCCGAAGTCCCTCTGGCCGTGGATGGCGATAGATTTACAGGTTTGGGGGTTCAGAACGTTGACATTTCTGTAGGGCCTGTGGATTCTGCCACTCCCACCAACAGGTGCTGCTGCTGCTGCCGGTCTAGGGACACATTGAGCTCCTGAATCAGGAGGACCTAAACTCAGGTCACGTTCCCTTGATGTGATACTGGTCCCATCCTAGGTGGTGCAGTTCACTGGTCAGGTGGCCATGTGAACGGGGCGCCCAGGCCCCTCCCACCACCAGAAGTTCACGGTCGGCCCCCTCTCTGAAGCAGGGACTCCACAGTTGCTTCTTCCTTGGCACTCACCTTCTCTCCAGGGGCTGTTTTCATCCACTTGAGACACAGACTCTGTGGCCTTGGGGTATAAGGCGGTGCATTCTGCTCTGGCTGCCCCGGGCCAGTGCCGTCTCTGGATAAGGCTCTGTGCTGGGGTGTGTTTACCATACCAGCAGCAGTGTGGGCCTGCCCAGATTATTAGGACAGCCACAAACAGGTCCACCCCTAATGCTCTCTGAGCCACAGGCCCCCACACGGCAGGAAAGCGAGGATGCCCCAGCCCCCAGCAAGACAAAGGCGGGTCAAAGGGTACAGAATGGAAAGGTGTCGGTCACACCCCTAACCCTGTGCTTTGATGGCACCACTCAGTGCCCTTCCCGGTTTGAGCACGTCCCTGAGCCAACCCGACCCTCCTGGGTCTCTGTCACTTCAGGGTTCCCAGTGCGATTCAAATCCCGAGGCATCTCCTCAGCAAATCCCATGTCATCCAGTATAATCCCACTGGAGAGATGAGGGATCAGGGCAGTTTCAAAGCAGAGCATGAAAGGCACAGTGGGGATAGGGAGGCAGGAAGTGGTCCAGTGCGTCGGAGATGCTCCTAGAGTACTGGTGGCTTCAGCACTGCCAGTAAACATGCAACTTCTGGGCATCTGCCTCCACTCTGACAGCCAGGCATCCCTACCTTTACAGCACTTACCTTCAGGGAGCAGAAGAAGGTGGCTGGATGGATGGATGGATAGGTGGGTGGTGGGTGGATGGATGGTGAATGGATGGGTGATGGATACATGATGGATGG
>NW_026057578.1:2057713-2128256 GCF_023721935.1 Panthera uncia | reverse complement strand
ATGGATAGTGGTGGGTGGATGGATGGAGGGATGGGTGGGTGGATGGTGAATGGATGGGTGATGGATACATGATGGATGGTGGTGGATGGATGGATGGTGGTGGTGGATGGATGGGTGATGGATACATGATGGATGGTGATGGATGGATGGATGTGTGGATGGATGGATGGATGGTGAATGGATGGTGAATGGATGGGTGATGGATACATGATGGATGGTTGGATAGATGGATGGTTGGATGGTGGATGGATAGATGATGGATACATGGATGGATGGATGGATGGGTGGGTGGATGGATGGATGGATGGATGGCGAATGGATGGGTGATGGATACATGATGGATGGATGGATGGATGGATAGATAGTGATTGAATGGATGGAAGGAAAAGGAGAGAATCAGGCATTAAAATTTCATTAAGGATAAAACAATGGCTCAAAGAAGTGTGGATTTGAGCCCCCAAGGGAACACCTGACATTTTTGGTATAGTGAAGAGGCATCTTGCAAAATTCCAGATGATTCTAATCTGTGTAGCACTGTATTCCTCTCAAGTTTGTAGGATTATGGCATTTGTTGTGGGAACTTTTTTTACCTGTGAGGCAATATGTCCATAAACAAACGTACTACAAGTAGGTATATTACCTGCTCACTCAGCTAGCGTTACTCTTGCTTTAGGAAAATGCATCGAGTGAAAAGATGTGTAAGAACAAATTGCGAATGGTTCTCTCTTGGCTGGTTTCCTAAAAATCGGCTGTATTTTTATGAAGCTGGAAATGACAGACAAGAGTCCATTAAAATAAATACAAAGTCACCATGCCATTCAGGCCTGGCAGCTGGACTCACCTCACACGATTTTGACGCTGTTTTCTCCCCGGAATGTGTTTATGTGAATTTATATGCCGCGTATAAATGTTCAGAATATGAATAAGTACACACAGCTGTATTTCCCACGTCTATGTGGTGGAAGGCGTATGATAAATCTTGAGATCCATATGTTTGTCTTATAAAATCCCGGTCTTTGAAAGTAGTAAGCAGTAGACACTAGGACAGCGGAGGGGACTCCAGGACAAGAGGAAATAATCCGCTCCAGACACTGTTTCCGCAACACAGAAGACGGGCCTGGCAGATCTCCTCTCGGGCCCCGTGATGACCAGCGTGTGCTGGCTTTCTCGGGGTTCTCCCCACGCATCCTGGGACCCCACCAGGGGAAGCCAGTGGGCAGGTGCCTCAGGAGGGAGGGCCAGCTGGGGAGGGGCAGACACCTGCCTTCCAGCGGGCGGGACGATGGCCCACGCGATGAGCTCTGTCAGCTTTCTCTGCAGATGGGCCAGCAGTTCTGAACCTTTGCTTGTAGCTTACCGGCTGCCGGTGGAGTGAAACACATGCTTTACGGAATGAAATTTCATCTTCAGATCAAATATTTAAATGCGTTTCCTTGCGCACCGTAAATCTGTCTTGGGAAGACTGATCACGTGGTCCCAGCTCCTCTTGCTCTGAGCCAGGCCCTGTGGTCATGAACCATCCTGATCTAAAGCCCTGTTTTCAGCCATCGACAGTGGAGACAGACAGACAGACAGGAGACAGGTTTTTCCTGGTGGTGGACCTCTGGGGAGGTGGGGGCCAGAGCAGGATGTTTACGCTTCAGGCCCTGTCTGTGGATTTGTTTAACCAGGGTGATTGGCACCCACTGGGCGGCAGGGATGTAGAGTTCATCTAGAGGAGGCCCCGCCCTGAGGGCACAGAACATTCCAGAAACCACCAAACAAATGAATGAAACCACTGGCTTTGGAAAAAAAGGATACCATCAGGAATGCTGCCAGTGAGGGTGGGGATTGCCCAGAAGCGGAGCCAGGGAGGCAGCACCACAGATATGGCCACAGGGCTCTGCCTGATGGAACTTTCTAGTTAGGGGAAGAGCGGACCCAGAGCTTGTGGCTCTGAGCCTCCCTGTCTTACTCACGCGGATCAAGTAGGTCAGATATGATGTGTGTGGTGCAGGGGTGGAGCTGGGTGGGGAGGGCAGGGTCTCAGACCTGTTCGTACAATACAGTTTATACAAGACATTTCATCACCCCAAAAGGGGATGTGACCACCGCTAATATGCCCCCTGTCTTTCTGTCCCGTGGCTTCGCCCGCTCTGCACGGTTCACGTGAACGGACTCATCCGCCACGTGGCTGTTATCCCTGGCTTCTTTCACTCAGTACAACGGGTTTTAATCTATTTTTTAGCTTCTATCATTTCTTGAGAGCCATTCATATATGGCCCGGCTTCAAACCTGCTTCCCCTTACTCATCTGTTAAAGCTTCGGTCACCCCGTGGGTGAACTGGGGGTCCATCTCCGGCTGGCGCAATACGGGGATTGAATGACAAGTCTGGATACCACCCCCTCCCCACCCCGTCTCACCTGCCTGCCCGGAGACAAACCTGGGGACGTGTTAGCTCTCCTGGCAAACTAGGCCCCCTCTGCCGGCCCCGGAGATCTCCACGTTGTAGAGGACGCTCCTTAGCCCTGCACCTGCCCTGACGGTGCCCTGCACATCGTCTGCTTCCCTTCCTAGCTCGGGCTCTCCACGCTTAGCATGAGGCCAGCTGGCCCTCGGGCCCCTTCCACTGTCCTGACGTTGGGCACCTGGGGCACCTCTCAGAGTTCCAGGGTCCCAGCCCTCAGAGGGGTCCCACACCCTCGTCCCATATCTTCCCCCACCCACCGGAAAGTGCCCGGTGCATGAACCTACACGTTACCGCGGGCGGCACAGACCAGCCCACGGATCCCTCCAGGACGGCACCCACATGCCTTTGACATTCTGGGTGGCAACATTCAGGAAGGAAAGGCTCTCCCTTCCAGACCCCTCTCCCTCCTTTACTGGAGGACATTTTGCAGTTCTTGAAAATTCTGATAAATACAGAAGGCAAAAATAAGATCCGTTCTAGCACTACCCGAGGTGGTGGGATTTTTTTTTTTTTCCCAGTGAAAATAGACCAGTGGCGTCTGTACCCATCATTTTGCATATTTTTCTGCCAAGAGAATGGAAGTCTTGCCAGCTTTTCCTAAAAGAATCGGGATTTCTGTGAAATCCTGGATCTGCACAAACCGTTGGTGAATTTAATGGCGGTCGGTTTGCCGCAGAGCCGTGGCCCCGTCCCCGGCTAAGTGTTCCCCTGTCCTACGCCTGCTTGGCCCAGGACGCCCGCCAGCTCACTCTAGACAGCATTCCCCCGCCCCCCGGAATGTGCATGCTCAATTCTAACCCCCAGGGAGACGGTGTTAGGAGGGGGACCCTGGGAGGCGATGGGGTCCTGAGAGCGGGGCCCCCGTGGAAGGAGACCCCAGAAAGCTCCCTCACCCTCCCCGTCCCGTGAGGACCCAGTGGGAAGGCGTCACCTCTGAGTTGCAAGAAACAGGCACACAGCCTGAAATATTAGCTCTAGCGGCCGGAACAGACCCAGACAGAGCATGGGTTCCAATGGTTTAGGGAGGAGACGGTCCGTGAGCGTGAGTGGGTGTGTGCTCACACCAAGGGGTGGTTCACTCCCTATGCCCCTCGAGTCACCGAAGCTCCGTAGAGCTGGTCCACCAGCCATTCTGCCCCCTCGCCAGCAAGGGCGCCCTTGGTCCTACCGTCCTGTGACCCAAGCGCACAGCGGGGCGAAGCCCTCCACGGGAGCCCCTGTTCAGAGGGTCCACCCCTACGGTGGACACACAGGGTCCCCTGCCTGCCCCCGGCCCATTCACCGGACAGCGGCTGTTCCCCTGCTTTTCCCCTGCGGATGTGAGTCCTTAAAGATAGTTTCTCCCAAAACCCAGGGTGATTGTGCGCACGTGGAGGTGGCCCTCGTGCCACGAGAACCGTGGGCGTGACCCCCAGGTGCGCAGGTGCGGCGAACGTCCCCGAGGCACCTGCGTCCTGTCCTCGCGACTCAGGCGGCCCTGTCGTCAGTGAGTTTGCTCTGATTCTACAGACCGAGGCAGGAGCCGTTTAAGCACAAGGAAGAACTCTTCAGAAATCGGTTTGAGGACAGAGGAGGCAAAGGCTTCCTTCGGGGCAAACTCACTTCAGCTTTCTTAAGTTCCCAAGTCAGTGACTTGGAAACCCTTTCTCCCTCACAGTCTGATCGGAGGGAGGTCCTGACAGGTAGCATTTATCTCCAGGAGCACCTGCTCGTCAGTAAGCACCTGATGGGGCGCGCATTTATTTTAAAAAATGGAAATGTGGCTTGTGGTTATCGTGTGTCTAGAGCATAGAGGTGTTTTCCAGGAGGGAACCTGGCGCTCCTGGAGAGACCCCAGGGGTGTGAGGCTTTTGGGTCCTGGGGTGGGGGGTCTTTGTCTTTTGGTTTCAGTGTTAAGTCCCTTCCTAGGAGGAAATCAAATCCCATTTGTTAGTGTGGCTATTATTTTAGTCGTGATATTGTTAACAGTTTGCTTACATAATATTTAAATTCAACAGGCCAGGGTCCTCTGAGGTGGACCCGAGTCTCAGGGGTCTGGTCTGCAGCCCAGGGGCCCCCTCCCTGTACTGGCCCCGCACCCTCCTTCCTCTCTCCATGCCCCCTCCCTGCACCCATCTCCACCCGCCCTGTACCTTCCCTCCTCCCACCCTGCACCCTCCCGGCACCTGCCCTGGGAGCTGTGATGCCCTCTCCTAAGCTGGACCGTTGCTTTAACCTGTAGGGTTGACATGATCTGGAGTATTCTTATTCTGTGCATTGTGTCTCCACTGGCACCAGGTGAAGTGTTGTCATGCAAATAGTCACCAAATCAAGTTATGCTGACTGGACCCTCCTCCCCCCCCCTCCCTGTCCTCCCTCCCTCTCCATCCAGCCTCGCTGTCTCCCCCTCCTGTCCTCCCTCCCCTCCATCCAGCCTCGCTGTCTCCCCCTGCCCCTTCTCTCCCTCTCACATACTGCCTGGCTTCAGGCCCACGACCTGACCACTGCATGGCTCTGCCTCCTCCCAAAATGCCTTCCAAGGGCCTCCGTTGTGAGCTAGAACTTAGCAGTGACCACAGGACCATGGGCTTCCACGAAGAATCAATGAGTCCTTGCTCTTGCATTTTCTGCTGCACAGAAGTTCAGACCTGAGCCTGAGTGCCATCAGTGGGGAAGGTCCCTGTAACCTTAACCACTTAGTAGAATCACCATGAGTTAAGTGATGTTCCTCTGAGACCTTAGCTTTTGCACAGGGTAAAATCACATAAAGACGATGCGTTCATTCTCTCAAAATTAAAACCCGACTGGACATACTCTGCCACGAGCTTCTCCCCAGGGTGTCTGGACACAGACGCCCACGCTCCGTGTTCCCTGAGTCCAGCCCGTGTGTGGTGGCCCACGTGCAAGGGGCCATGGCTGACCCGCACAGCTGCTCAGGGCAGCGGGGTGTGGTGCTAACCCCACTGGACGAGGACGGCGGCCGGTGGCTGCGTGAGCAGCGTGAGAGCGGATGGGTCAGTGCAGGGGCCGGGCCTCAGTAATGGCTGATTCCTGGGAGGCTTCCTGGAGGAGGTGCTGCTGTGTGTGATCGGGCTTGCTGGGGAGTGGTTCCCGGCATGTGGCATCAGCCCCAGGGACAGAGGTGGGGACAGTGGAGGGTCGAGGAGGGACCACTGCTTCCACTTGGCTGCTCACGTCCACATGCCTGAGCCGTTTTTCTGAGTGGCTCTCACTCTGTCTCAGTGAGCGTGTCCATTGCTCCCTATACTTGTTCCAGACCTTGGGGCCTGAGCCTGGCAGGGTTCCCGGGTGCACCTGTGCACAGAGAGAATAACAGCAACATCACCCCCACAGGCCACCCATCCCCAGGGGACCACCCATCCCCACGGCCCCGCTCCCGCGGTGAATGGCTGCAGCCCGAGCCCCGGGGTCAGGTCTGGTCTGGCAGGAGAGACCAGAGAATTGGCTGCGGGTCTCCCAGGGTCTGTGAGGCTCAGGGAGCAGCCGGGACCCAGGGGCGGCGTTTGCCCAGATTCTGGGAGTGGACACGGTTCCCGGGGCCTTCCCGGCTGGCTCTGCACAGTGCAGGCCCCACCTCTCGGGCTTTCCGGAATCCAGCCCTCCCTCCCCCGAGATGAACTTCCTGAGTGACCCTCTCCTCCCAAGGACGACTCCACCTGCATCGGCTGCGGGGGGGTTTAAGGGACCAGGTCCCGACTGGCCCACAGGCTTCCTCTCCCTCTGCAGCGTCACCTCTGCCCTCTGCCCTGCGACCTCACCAGTGCCTGCTTTGCCACCACTCCAGGTCAGAGAGAGGAAAGAGAAGTGTGTGTGTGTGTGTGTGTGTGTGTGTGTGTGTGTGAATATAGAAATTCTTGAATCATTAAAATAAATTTGCATCCATTACGGCCTTCCTAACATTTCTAAGTAGCATGAGAATCTGCAAAGAAATAAGCCCCTTTGTTTCTGCCAAGAAAGGAAAATTCTCCACCTTGTCTCGGTGCAAAGAAATTTCTAGGCATGAGGGAAAATGAGGGCCACGGGGGGATAAGGATGTGCCCGTGTGTGCACGTGTCTGTGAAACTTCTTACATTTGTTTGCACCACCTGTATCCTCAAGTTTAATCCAGGAGTTCATCAGAGGAATATTTATTTATTTCCAGAAGCATCAAAGGCATTTTCCTTTCCTTCTGGTCAACGTATTCCTGAAAGGATCTGTTTTAAATGGATAGACCGACCTCACACTAATCTCCCTTTAGGCTTGAGAGAAAAGCCAGAAGAGGGGGAGACGCTCTGTGCCACATCACACAGATTGGCTCACTGTGGGTGTGTTTTATGCCGCGTTCCCTAGTACACATCTATTGACTGCACCGGGAAATTTTCTCAGATACGCACCCGCGCCAACAAATCCCCGAGCGCCGGGCTGGGCTGGGGCAGGGGGCACATTTCTAACAAGTGCGCACCATCGCAAGAGCCCACCTGTGCTCCGTGTGACTCAATTTGCTGCCACTTTTACACATTTCAGCAACAATCGATCAGAAAAATGGATTTAGCTTCTATTTTAATGCTCCATTTTCTACGAGCAAGGGAGTGGGGTTTTTTTTGTTGTCGTTTTTGCTTTTTTTTGTCTTTTGTCTTGCAAATGCTAGATGGGGCCTCAGAAATGCCTCTGGGGATACTGGTCAGAAGTTAGCACGTTTTCCTGAAAGCCTTGAAGGTAATATTGTCAGGAGGGTTACGAAAGAAGGGATTTTTTTTTTTTTTTCAGTTATCCAATTAAAATGACCCACGGGGACAGCCGGCCACAGGATGGAGCCTGGGAGGAATGGCAGCTGGGGTTTTGAATGGCTGGTTTGGGATCCCGAAGAACTCTATTAACCCTTCCCCCGATGGACCAGCCGCTGTTAACCTGGTCGCTCCCAGATGGGCGAGTCCTGTGCTGGCTCAGCCGAGTGTCGTGGGAGGTTTCCCACAGGGAAGGCAGGTCACACGGGCCACCAGGGTCTGTCACCCCATCATTCTTGTGTTCCCACGTTTCATCGATTGCCTGTCACATGCTGGACACGGGGGGAAACTCGCCAGAGGCCCAGAGGGTGAGCAGGAGGGGGCAGCCAAAGCGGGGGGCTCGCCCCGCGCTCAGGGAAGCTCTCTGGGTGTCCTGATGAAGCTGCTTGGGACCCTTGGAGCAAGGGTCACGGCGCTAGGGTGGCGAGAAGCCGCGCGCGAAGTCCCCAGGTCCCCCGAGCTTGAAGGCCTCTATCACTTTCCTTCTCTGCCCCTCAGAGCACCTGCCCTGTGGCAAACCCCCAGCCCGGCCACCTGCCACGTCACACCTGCCACGTCTGTCCACACGCCTGCATCCTCTTATAGCATGCCACTCCCCGGGACTGCATGCAGTCGTTTCTTTACTTGGGATTTTCAGTATCTCCAGTTAGAATGTTCTAGAGCAACGGCTCTGCCTGTGTGTCAGTACCGCCACACCTAGAGCCTGGCGGACAGGCAGAGGTGCCCTCCAGATCACGGGTGGAGTCACGCGCTGGCGGGTGTCCCCCAACTGCACGC
Organism: Panthera uncia; assembly: GCF_023721935.1. Lineage (NCBI taxonomy): Eukaryota > Metazoa > Chordata > Mammalia > Carnivora > Felidae > Panthera > Panthera uncia. The sequence goes on along the minus strand of NW_026057578.1, from coordinate 2,120,266 downwards.
GGACGCGGGGTCCGCTGCCGTTCTCGAGACGCCAGCATTGCCTCGGCTTCTCCAAGTCACCCTCCCACCGAGAACCCTTCCGCGACACCCACGGCGACATTCTTCTGTGAACCCGCAAGATGTCGGAAAGACTCGCCGGCTGTGATGGCAGGAGTGAGGGGCGGCCTCATTTGTTTCGCATTTTTGGAGACTGTCATGCTGGCTTTCGCTGTCTCCTTCAGCGGGGAGCTAAACGTGTCTGCTCCGTGTCAAGCCTGCCTGCCTGTTCACCCCCCCAGCTTTGACACAGAGGAGAACGCAGTTCTTATTTAGGACGAGGTAAAAATACGAAGATGACCCTTGGAAGGAGATGAGGCGGTACACGCGTTTGAATCCCCCTTGCCGGATGAAATGTGAATTGGGATTTCAAAGTGGAGACCGGGAATGTTCTCCACCAGCTGTGCTCCTCGGGGGCACCAAGGGCCCCCCGAGATGATGAGCTGCCGGGCAGGGACTCAGCCGGAGCCCTGGGACACAGGCGGAGGCCCTCGGAGCAGCGCCCTGGGGAGCCCCGAGACGTGCCCCCCCGGGGAGCCCCGCGCCTGCGCCTCCAGTCGTCTGCGTCCCTTGCAGACCGTGAGCCACCCCCACCCGAGACGCTGTAAAGAGGACATTAGCCCGCGGTCTTCTCCTCTGCACGGGAGCCCCCGACAGAGGGCCCCGCCGTGCACAGCGACACCCGCGGGTAGTGCTGACAGGAGCTGGAGTGAAATGTCATATTTTCAGATCCGCCGCACCGCGGAGGAGCAGAAGCAGGCCCCCCCGTGCCTTCAGAGACTGACATGGCATGAAGCAGGGTGTTAAAGATAGATTTCTTCGGATAGGTGCAGAAAATCTGCGCAGCGTTTCTCCTGCCTGGCTGCGTAGAAAGATCAAAACAGCCGTGTTTTCTGAGAGCAGAATTCTAATGCTCGGAAGCCACGCCTCCAGATTGGGAATGTTGATACAGAACTAATACCTACTTAGAGTAATTAGCACTGTGCGCCACAGGCACGGGGGTCGCCGGCAGGGAGAGGATTAGCTGTGGACACACACGGGCCTCCAGCCTGCAGAGACCACGGGAGCCTGCGTCGCGGGAGACAGCGTGGTCCTGGGGTTACTCTGCCGGTGTAGGAGCCAGGTGCACCCGGGACTCCTGCAGACGCGCACGGAGGCAGAGAGGGAGGGAGGCAGCCCCGAGCCCAGGAGCCCCCGCAGCCACCTCCCTGGGGCCCCCCCGCAGGGGTGTGGCCCTGCCCCGCCTGGATTCCGGATTCTGGTCTCCCGGAGGTCGAGAGAATGAATCTCTGTTGTGGTAAACCACGGGTCTGGGGTCATCTGTTACAGGAACCACAGGAGTGAAATGCAGGGTGATACCTGATTTCAGATTCACTGGCATGTGGCTGAAGGCTTCCAGGTGGTTCCTGGGGCCGGGAGGGGAGGGCACAGTGTGATGGTGAAGAGCTCAGTTCGCCGGTTCACAGCCGGGTCGGGGCTGGGAGCCTCACCCCAGGGACGCCCGGTGGCACCAACATTGGCAGGAGCTTCCGTCGCAGCCTCCCTGTGTCCTGGAGCCCACGCAGCACCCTGCCACCCGCCGTCTGAAAACTAAGGTCCTGCGCTGTCCCCGCAGGGCGTCCGAGGCTGCGTCCCTGCCCCAGGCTGGGAGGTCCTGCTGCCCACCCGCCTGGGACACGCCTCCCCGGGGCCCAGGTCGGTTTTCTCTTTCGCCGAATGAGCGCCTTCCCTGGGGAGGCAGCGATGGGCAGCTGAGCCACGAGACCACGCCGGGAGACAAGGGTGGTGCCCGGCCCGCCGTGGACTGGTTATGCGGCCTTGTGCGAGTCAGCCACTCTCCCGGCCTCGGTTTCCCTCCTGTGAAATGACCAGGGTTGTCTAGAGCCACACCGCCCAAGACGTGGCCTCAGCCACATGTGGCAATTCAGGTGCTACACTCCACATCACAAGTGGCCCGTGGCTGCCGTGCTGGGCGGTGCGGGTCTGGACGTCCTCAGCCTCTCTCGCACTCCCCCCGTGTGTCTCGGGGGCCCTCGCTGCTGCCCTGGGAGCCGAGCACAAGGCCAGGTGAGCCCGCGCTGACACCCCCGCCAGGCCAGCTTCTGCTCCCGGCTCTGGCGGGTACGACTGAAGACAGAGAGTTGAGGTTTCCCGCGTTTGTTCTAGTGTGGTCCGGTTTATGTAAAATTTTTTTTCTTTTGGTTTTTCTGGAGGTTTCCAGGGCCACTTCGCATTATGCACAATGGCCACCACGCCCCACCGTGGAACACGTGTTGACGTGGTCCTTACCTGGAGGAAGATGGCAGCCTGGGCCACGGGCATGACTTATTAGAGCCTCACTGTGAAACACGTGGTGACCTTCAGGTGCTCTGAACTTCTTTGCCGTTTAGTTGGCCGGTCGTGCCGTCCTCGCGTAAAGGTCATCGTGGCTGGAGATGCCTGCTGGGGACAACGTGTTTGCGCACAAGCCCCGCCACCATGGCTGAGACCGGCGTCCCCGAGCACCGCACGCCCCGCGCAGGGCAGCGCAGCCCGGCCCGGGGAGGGGTGGGGCACGGAGGCTGACGGTGCCTCACACACACAGCCTGTGTGTGGGTCACACACACCGCGGGGGGTCTGGCCGCAGCCTGCCCACGAGCGACACGCGCCCCACTCAGAAGCCCCGTGCAGCCAATTAGGATAACACGGCCGCCTTCCATGGCGCTTTTGTCCCCTCACGAAGGGGTTCTTTCCACAGATCCCAAGTCACCGATGCCACTTGCTTAGTGCAGGTCACCACGTCGTTGGGCGTCACAGTGAGCACAGAGCTGAAAAACTAGCGTGGAAGAGAAGGTTCCGGAAGGCAGACCGCGTGGGAGCAGGCAGGAAGCCTGTGGAAATTCCTGCGGGGAAAGACTGGAGTACACAGGCAGGAGCGATGGAGGGCGGGTGGGGGGCAGAGGGAGGGCGGGCGGAGGGAGGGAGGCTAAAGTGGACAGGGGGTCATAGTTGGCCCCCAAGTGCCGCCCCGAGGAGGAGCCCCTCAGCTGGACAGATCGAGGATGCTCGGCCCTTCTTGTCCCACGTGATGGCACCCAGGAGGTCCCACGGCGTCCGTCCTGGTCCTGAGGAGGCCCGAGGGTGAGGCTGCTAGCCCAACGTCGGTCATTTAGGCCGACGTCCCCACGCCACCAGCCCACTGCGTGGACTTCTCTGCAGCCAGTGTTTGCTCTGAGAGCAGAACCACGTGGATGTGGGGGTGCTGAGGAACCACGCCCGACACGTGGGCACGGCGTCCTAGGCCACAAGGCCACGTGGAAGCTGGGGGCCATGTGCACTCGCCTGGCAGCTCTCACTGACTACAGTGCTTGGGGGAGAAAAAAACATCCGTCCGCGCATCGCCCAGCGGCTCAGCCCGCAGCCACCAGGCCATCGAGGGGGCGGAGCCGGGGACCCAGAGATGCCGCTGCACCAAGTCCACGGGAAGCCATCCCATCACCCGGTGCTCCTGCTGAGCTCCGCCCTGAGAATTACTTTCTGGGCTTTTACTTCTCTTCCTCTTGCACAGAGGTTCCCTGCTGGGTCTCTCGTGAAGTCACAAGATCCTCGCATCCAGAGGACGAGCACCGTTGCCGAACGCGCCCCGGAAGGGCCGGCTCGCACCTTCTCCCTGCGGAAGGAGCCAGCACAGGCTGGCAGCACGAGGGAGGCCTTGGGATAAAGCCCCTGCCGCGGGACGAGTGTTCTGAGCCCGACGCTCATCCCTCTCCTTCCTGGGGAGAAGGACGTGTCCTTCCGCCAAGAGGTCACAGAGGCTTTTCTTCTTCTGGCCGCACCAAGGGCCGTGTTAAACCTGAGCTCCCCCCGGACCTGAGCACCAGGCTCCACCTGGCCAGGTGTCCGAGTCGCGGGGCTGCGTGCCCCCGTTTCCGCCCACAGACGGGAGGGGCCCCACTCTGCCCCCCGCCAGACCACCCAGCACCTGCAGGGAAGCAGTTTTACCGCAAGGATTCTAATTCCCCGTAGGACGTGTGCTCTCCGAGCTCTTCCTGAGGCTGGAACACACTCCCAGTCTGGCCCCGGGGCTTCTCCTCGGCTCTTGGGGTCAGGTGTTGCTGGAAATGACAGCGGGGATCAGGGACCCCGGTCCTGACTCCTGTCTGCCAGCCGAGCCCCTTGCTGGAACGTGAGCTCCCGAGGGCTCAGTGCTGTCAGCCGGCACAGGACCTGCCCCGCGGACGGTCCCGCCACGCGCGTGTGAATGAGAGCGTCACAGCCCGGGCGAGCTCCGCTTGCTGGGGTCACAGGCATCACGTCACGTCCGTGGATGTAGTGCCTGGACCCAGCGCAGCACGTGTGTCCGCGCCACGGGCGCTCACTGAATGCGTGCCACACCACACGCTCCTTGTCTTGGCGTGGCCGGAGGGAGATCCAGCGTCTTGGGCAGAGGAAGCATCTGCTCTAACAGAGAACCCCAAGTGGCTTAAACGGAACTGCGCCGTCTGGGTTCTGGAGGCTGCAGGTCCAAGGTCCCGCTGTGGCCCAGAGTCGGTTCCCTCTGAGGGCATGAGGGGCGCGTGCTCCGGCCCGTCCTCCACCTGCAGGCAGTGCTCTCCCCGAGGCTCCCTCTGTGCACGTCCACCCCTGTGTTCGCGAAGGACCCCGGTGGCATTGGATTTGGGACCCACCCTCCTCCAACTCAGCCCGTGACGAAGGGGTCCGTGGAGCTGATGCGTGTCCCAGAGGGAGCGGTTTCAGGCCGGAGTGCGGATAAACCAGTAAGCTCCGGCCCACCGGCAGGTCGGTCGAGAATCCGACGTGGGGCCCTCTCCGGCGGTCCCACGTGGCGGCCGCGTTCCGGCCGTGCTCAGCTGGAGAAACAGAACGGAAGCAGAATGTGCGAACAGACAAGCCGGGCCTCCTGCACACGGACCCCAGGTCCTGCACGACCCAAGGATCGCCCTTCTCAGAGCTGGCCTTGTCCTGGCAGATGCAGACAGGCCACCCCTGCCTGGCGAGGCTTTTCCAGATGCGGAATATGTCAGTGAACCTGGAAGGAACCTGCTTTCCTGGGCTGCAAGCTTGACTCTATCCCAAGGGAGTGAGTGTTGCTCAGGCGAAACAGAAACTCCTCCAGCCCGGGTTGGCCGGTCAGTGGACGGCCAGAAGGTGGCACCGGGCCACGGCGAGGCCTGGAGAAATCCCGTCTTCACCGAGCGAGGCAAATTCTGCCGGACACGAGTCGGACAGCAGGAAGAAACGGTCCTTGTTATTGTCATCTCCTGTCCCTTCGGCTCTGTCCGGACGTCACCGATCTGAGAGTTTGCCACGGAGCACGTAATCGTCTGCCGCTTCCCGCAAAATCCCCGTGGCCTTCTTGTGGGCACCGATCCTGGAAACGTAGGTTTTACGGAGAACCACGCAAAGACGGCACATCGGAGTGGCTTGTAATTCCCTTCCTGTAACCCTCGCGGGATCACAGCCCAGGGCGGGGGCTCTGCATTTAGCAGGGCAGGAAGGGGGCACATGGACGGCTCTGTCCTCCGGGAATGTACCAGACAGAAGCCCACGGGAGCTTGCCTTGCAAAGGGAAAGCAAGGGCCACCCTCCCCCGTGCAGGCGAAGAAGCCAACGCGGGTGAGAGTGTTTCTGCATTTTGTGTTTTGCTACGAGTCCTTGCGGGCATCTCACTGATGCGGCTCACGGCTCTCATGTCCGCGGAATTGATCGCGACCTTGATTCAGGGCCGTGGGAGTTAAAGCAAGTCCGAACAACTGCTAATAATATATGCTTTTTATTTCTCTGAGTGTGCATCTTAAAATCACAACGACCTCGTACGTGAGCTGCGGGCTCCCAAGTGCTCTGTCAACCCAGTCCCAGGCAGCACAGGGTGTAGAAAACGCACAGGGTGTATGGGCCTGGTTTAGCGGATTGGTTTTTGCAAAGCGATTCAAAGGACTTTGCAACTCATCTGCTGTTCCGTTCAATGGAAACTTAGATTTCTTCATCTACACCTGTCACTTTCCAACAAAGCCAGCAGGGCCTGGTGTGCCCGGCCACCTGCTTGCCCCGTGGTGAGGGAGGGGGGTCCCACAGATGTGTGCTAGACGGGAAGGCGTGCGCGTGTTCCGTGAGGACGGTGTTCAGTGTCCTCCCTCGGCAGACCGGCGTGTGTCACGTGCCTCGTCCCGTGGCGGTGCCCTGTTTGGGGGTAGAGCACAAACACGGTGGAGGTCACCCCTTCTGCCGAATTCACGGTCACATGGCGCCGAGGGCTCACAGAACTGCCGGGGCCCTCGGGCGCCATAAACGCTGCAGAGGCCAAGCTGATGATCAGAAGCAGGGCCCCCTGAGCAAGCTGAGCGCGGCAGCCTTCGGTCCCCTGTCTCCTTCCCGTGCACGAGCCCCTCCTTCATGCAGACGCGGGGACCCCAGCACCAGAGTGTCCTTCCTGGTTGGGGGAGACCCTACACCCAAGCACGGAGGCCAGATGCAAGGTGGCAGCGGTGTTGACGGAGATGAACGTGGCACGCGTGGGCGTGGTCGCTGTCTGAGCACGACGGGGGCGTCCGCGGCCGGGAATCCTATAAAGGAGGGGCTGCGGCCGGCGGGGGCAGTGCGCTATGACGCGGCTGTGCGGAGTGCTAACTAACCTAATCCTGAAAAGGTGTCATCTGTCCACACCCACGAAGTGGTGGGGAAGGAGCGAGGTTGGGGCGTGGGAATCAAAGCCCCTACGTCCTCTCCGTCCACGCCGCCTCTTCCTGGGGTCCCCATGAACCTGCAGAGAGCACGGCAGGCACGTCCATCCGGTCCACCTCGAGAGAGCATCCCCTCTGGACCCCAGATGGGGCTCTGCTAGGCTCTGGGGGGGGGGGGTCTTTCTTCCCTCCCGCAGGTGGGGTCCTCGATGGCCTCCCTTCCCCTTCGTCTCGTCCTCTTTGTTTTGATTCTAAGCACACTGATTGGCTGTGGGTTTAAACAGTATTTACTCAGAGCTCTTTACCTTGTATTTTTCATTTGGAAATATTAATTGTGACCTTTCAGAACTCCCAAGTAAACTTTGCCAATAAAATGAAAAGGTTGAAGATCTGGGCAGAGCCGGGGCATGTCTGTGGGGACAGAAGCAGGGGGCCGCTGCCTCTGGGAGCGGCCAGGCAGGCGGCCACGCTCTGACCTCGGGGAAGCCCAGCCTCCGCCACGAGTGGGGAGAAAAGACGGCCCTTGGATGGCAAGGCTAGAGTCCGGGGCCCTTCCCCCCAGCCTCCTGCAAAGCCAAGCTGTGAGCCCTCCCAGCTCAGCCCACTGGAAGCAAGAGAATTAACCAGCTGGGAACAGGAGTCAGTGGCTGAAATTAATTTTCATGGGGTCAGAAGCGTTTGAACTGTGTCCCTGGGCCTCGGCTTCTCCCTGGGGCCACCTTCGGGCCTGGACAGGTGCCAGGAAGGGTATTAAGTCTACAAGATCCAATCTCCTTTCCAACAGGAGTCTCAGTGGGGGCTTCCTCACTCCTGGGGGGGTTTGCAAGGAAGGGTCCCTGTGTCCACCATGCCCACCAGCCATATGGGATGCCTCTGTTAAAGCTGGGATGCCCGTCCATCCCAGAGCCGGGCCAACCTTCCTGGATGCCTGGCTGATGCGTCTCACGAGAGTATAGCAGCTTGCCCTCAGACACAGCCAACCTGAACACAAGGCGAGGGCACGTGGGGTCAGCAGCCTCGGGTTCGGGGCTCGTGAGGTCAAGTGGGGAGGCAGGCGGCAGGCAGCAGGCAGCAGCAGGCATGGCCGTGAACGCACGGCCGTCCGGGCAGATGCGACCTCCCGCCGACGGCTGCCATAAAGAGGGCTGTATGTCGCCAGATCTCCTGAATCTTCCTGACAAGCTAAAAATCTGGATTTTTTTAAATGTGAAACTGGCCAATATGTAGTATCTACAGCCTAGACAGGGGGTTCCGAGTCTCCACACTGCTGGCGTGTGGCCCAGTCAATGGCTCGTGGCGAGGGCCTGTCCTGGGTGTCGAAGGATGTTGAGCAACCTCCTGGCCTCCGCCCACGAGATGCCAGTCAGTAGCTCTTCTCCCACGGCGTGACAACTGAAGGTGTCTCCAGACAGTGCCAGGCGCCCCTGGGGGGGTCTCAGTGACCCCTGGGTGAGAATTCGGATCTGGACCCTGAGCCTTCGTTTGGGGAGTTTTGCAATAGGTCCAGAAGACCCGCGATGAGTTAGTAGCTAAGCCCAGAAGTGCGTGCGGGGCTCACAGGCTCCCTTAAGCACCTGGGGTTTCTGTCCCCTTTGCCTGGGTCACATCTGAGCCACCTGAAGGCTCGTCCCCTCCTCAGTGCCACATGGGTCCATGCCAGCTCCCTGTAAACCACACTGGCCGGCAAGCTTTGGGAAGTGGCTTCATTTGGAAATGTTTGCTCTCATCTTTGTGACGGCCTCCGGCCTGAGCTCACCGCAGACGGTCGTGGGGGGAGGAGGGTTAACCAATTACCTGAAAGGAACAGAATGTCATCCGGCCCCCAGGGAGTCCAGCAGGGGACATGGTGGGTACCGGCCATCTGCAGGACCAGGCTTACCCCACCCCACGGGGAGAACGTTAAGCCCTGAAGCTCCGGCCTCAGATTTGGGTTAAGGTGTGCAAAAGGATCCTACCCCGGGGCTGACCCTGTGGCGAGGCAAGGACTGTGGCACTCAGAAGATGTTCCCTGGCACCACCTCTACCAGTCTCGGTGCCTGGGGCCAGTGGCCGTTCATAGAAGCAACGGCGTGTCCTTTTCCTGCCACTTCAAAGGGACCCTCCGTCGGGAGACAGCATCGTGGGGCTTGCTCCGACCCCCATGGGTCAAGACGGGGAGAGCAGGAGTAATGGTGTCGCCCGGCTGTCCACCCCGACCAGGCTCAGAGGCCGGCATCTGGTCCCCTCTGACCGCAGAGGCTTCAGTGAAGCTGTAAATTAGGCAGAAGCCTGCAGAACGGCCCGGAGGCTCCATTTGCAAGGGGTTTGCTGGGTTCTTCTGCACACACGTGTCAACAGTGAAAAATCGCATCACTAACGGCCAAATCAAATACCCTCATTGTGTCAGGTTTCCCAGACGTGATGTGCAGAGCTCAGAGCTCCTCGTAAACCCGTAGTGTCGCCTCCTCCCCTTAAAGGCGCTGGATGGCCCCCACCCCCACCCCCAGCTGAGGTCTGAGAGTCCCCTCCCGCTCGGGCAGTGCCCGAGTGCCCCACCCCCGCTCACAGCTGGGGGTGATGGGGAGAGGGGGACGGGGGGAGGCCCAGTGTCCAGGGAGCCAGGCAGACCGCTTTTTTTTTTTTATTTACGTCCAAGTTAGCATCTAGTGCTAGAATGATCTCGGGAGTAGATTCCAGCGATTCAGCCCCTGCGTATAACACCCAGCGATCATCCCAGCAAGTGTCTTCCTCAGGGCCCCTTGCCCATTTAGCCACCGCCATTCTCCACAGAGCTAGAATGAGCAATCCTAAAATTTGTACGGAACCAGAAAAGACCCCCGAACAGCCAAAGCAATCCTGAAAAAGAAAACCAGAGCTGGAGGCATCACAGTCCCGGACTTGAAGCTGTATCACAAAGCTGCAGTCACCAGGACGGTACGGTACCAGCACAGAAACGGATACGTCAATGGAGCCGACGGCTCTGGAAGGAGACAGGCAGGTGGGCCGCTGACCGAGGAGGCTCCGCACATTCCAGGGGCATCACGAGGGACCCAGAGACCCTGCCCGCCGCCGGGGCGCCACACCGGAGGCTCCGACAGGTGGCCTCGCTTGTGAGAGAGCCACACATGTGGACTCGGGTTTTACAGATGTGACGAGGGGGAAGGTGTCTCAGGAGCAGAGAAAGTTGGGCCACAGGCAGACCCTGAGGGAGGAAGGACGAACAGAAAGACAGGCCCAGCCGGAAGCTGGGTTTCCACAGTCAAATCGGCTGGGGGACACATTCTCCCTCCGATCCCACATAAACCACACACTTCCTGACGTTTGGAAAGCACAAGGCTGACTTCTCTGTGCACCACGCTTTTGGTTTGGCCTGAGCAGTGAGCTTCAGCGAACGGGCTTCCGGAAGGATGTTAATGGCGAGACTCAGCCTCGGAGAGAAATCTCGGCCCTCGGCCTCAGACAATCCCTGGAGCCACATGCTCAATGGTGGTAAAGGGAGCCCGGCCTGGCCTTTTACAAAGAGAGAGGCCATCAGAACCCAGACGGTGGGCCGCGTGCAGCTCTCACGGCCCTGTGCCACGGCGCGCTCCTGCCGTGCTGGAATGTGCCTGGCACCCCATAGGACAGTATTAAATCGGGAAGGGACAAACCATGAGATCATGACCTGAATCGAAATCAAGAGTCGGACGCTTAACTGACCGAGCCACCCAGGCGCCCCTGAGCCTGTCACTCACAGCATCCTATCCTGATGGGTCGTGAAAAGGTGGCCTCGTAAAAGGGGGACCCGGAGGCAGGGGTCGGTAACATCCGATCAGTGCTGGGAGGGGTTAGGACCCACCAAGCAGACAGAGCCGGGATGGAGTCCAGCCGCACGGGGTGCCGGGCTGGGGGCTTTGCGGAAGGCAGCCCCCTCTCTGGGCGTCCGTCTGGCAGGGCTGCGGGGAGCCTTCCTGGCGCACATCCGCACTGCGGCTCCAAGAGCCCGGCGGTGAGTCCGGCAGCGCCGGCCGGTGGAGAGGAGGCCAGGCTGTGCGCGCTTCCTCCCGAGGAGACAGACGCAGAATCCAGAAATAGCGGCCCACGTTCCTCGTCAGCGTCTGTGGAGGCTTCTTCGCGCCCACGCCCGCCCGAAGCCTAGCCTCGCTCCGACAGCGACGTCAGCTCGGGCGGCTCCCCTGGGGTGCCAGGGTGGCCCCCGCAGGCGGCAGAACCCAGGCCCGGCCCAAGCCCATGGTGCCCAGCTCTGCGGCCGCATTCGGGACATGGCAGCGTTTCCTGCGCACCTGTTCTGCTCTCCTGTGTTTCTGCTGCCCTTGGGGTGCTCCTTCAGGCACATAGGGGGTATCGGCCCTGGGAGAGGACCCCAAGAGATCACCTGCCTCTGCTTTGAAACCCTAGAACTCGGATTGCAGAAAAGTCTGGGGAGAAGGCAGCCTGACCTGGTCAGCTCCCAGGACGGGTTCAGGGACCGTTGTGGCCTTCCTGCTCCTAGACCACCGTGGCCCCCAGCCAGCCCCCCAGGAGTGGGAAGGCCCTCTCCCTCTCTGGCAGCTCCCTTGGAAAAGCCGAGGCCTTCCCTCACAACACCTGCTTCTGCCACTCTGTCTGCGGGCACACTGCCCGGGGCCCCCCAGTTCCTGAGAGCTGCGGGCATCCCGGGGCATGGGGGTGGGGCAGGGACTGGGCTCCTCTCAGGTGAAGCGCGTGCAGCTGTCTGTAGTTCGTGGGGTCAGGCCCCACCAGGCTCCCGGGACACGGGTCTGGGCCTGTCTTCAGCAGCACCCACCCCCAGACCCGAGCCCCGACGGTCCCCACCCTCCACCCGTGCACACAGCTCCCCCCCTGCGCTGAACCCCCTGCACCGTGTTCTCCTCCCCCACCTTCTCTTGTCTTTTCCAAGACTTCCTCGAGCGCTGTCTTCATTTCAGCCAGCCGCCCTGAGGAAGTCACAATGATGAATTAGCACAGCCCGGAACACTCCTCCTGCTCACTCCTCTGGCCCGTCTGCAGAGGTTCTCCTGACGGCTGCATACTGGATGCAGCCACAGATGAACAGGTGTGGTCTCTGCCCTGGTTCTTTTCTATGGGAGAGTCAGAAGTTAAACATGTAATTCTTATGTACACAGAAGCTGGGAAAAGGTAAATCCAGTGAAAACGACATGTGTATAATAGAAGGTTCTAACTTTTCTGGAATGCCACGCTTGTGCCTAGTAGGAAGGCATAACAATGATGATTTCATTCATCAGGCAAACTAATTCTCACTAAGTTGTTAATGGTTGATAGAACAGATGGATTATTCCCCCAGGAGTAGTTGTTTTTAATGGATAACACCTGAAATGGTATCACCTCAAGTCAGAGGGTCTGCTCACCACTGTAAGATTCCAGATAGTTCTGTTTAGCAGTGGCTACACTTGTGTTCAAATGCTGGCAATGTGGAGATGTGGGTGAGACAGGTCACTGCATTATGGAGCACCCAGTGGAAGGTGGTCTGTGAAGGGGCGCGTTGGGAGTCCAGAACAGGGTCAGGCTGCAGGAGACCCTAACGTCAGGCCTGGGGTTGCCCTCGGTTGTGGGGGTGCAGGGAGGATGAGCCTGCCTGGGGTGGTTGCACTTCTCTGCCTGGCTTGTCCCTGGGGACACTCCCCTTCTTCCTCTGAGGGTCACAGTGGCCAGATCTGTCCCCAGAGCCCCCACCACGTCTTTGATGGTGGCCACAGCACCCCCACACCCAGCTCTGGCAACTTTCTCCAAAACACAGATGGAAATGACTTAAACAGAGGTGATTTCCAGGGAGAAGTTGAGAAGAGGATGTGCTTCAGTGGGACTGTGGCTCTGGGACTGTCGCGGGTGATGTCGGGGGGCTGATTGCTCCCCCAGACTCTACTAGCAGGTGCTGCCTGTCTTGGATAAGACCCGGGCTTGTCAAGCCATCTCATCACGCTGCTCTGTGGATGCTCCCTTGATGCCTGCTGCATGCCAGGCCCACAGCACAGTCCTCAGGGATGCCAAGACCCATTCCACCTGCCCCAGAGGCCCAGGTCAGAGGCAGGCGGCGTGCTGTCTGGGTAGAGGAGGGGTCCTGGCCCCAGATGCCCAGGTCAGAGGCAGGGGGTGTGCTGTCTGGGTGGAGAAAGGGTCCCAGAATGGAGTATTTCAAGCACCTTAGCAGAGAATTAAATCTCCTTCCCTAGTAGGTAGAGGGGCTGCTTCCTACTCTCTCTTACTCAGACCCAACAAGGCCCCTTCTCAGCTATCGTTCCTCCTTTCCATGGGAAGTGACCGTGGGGTAGTGCTGTGGTGTCATAACAAAAGTAACCAATCACCTCCAAACTTAGTGGCTTCCAAAAGAGTGAATGAACGCTGATCACCGTGTGGTTCGTCGGCTCATGAACTTGAGAGCAGCTTAGTTGGGTGGTTCTGGCTCAAGATGCCTTGTGTGGTTGTAGCCAAGCTGGTCTCCAGGGGCTTGGTGGGGTTCTGGGACCCACTTGCAGTGGGGCTGGCTGGCGCTCCGTTCCCTGCCAGGCAGACTCCCTCCAGGACTCCAGGCAGATGCTTGGGCATCCCCACAACATGGCTGCTGTTCCCCAGACGCAGCCTCCAGAGAGAGAGCAGAAGGAAAGCCCCAGCCTGCTTATGGCCCAGCCTCAGAAGTCCCATGTGTTCATTTCTGCCACATCCCTAGTGGCTACACAGGTCAGCCCTACTCAGTGTGGGAGAAGTGGCCGCCATTGCAGGATTGACTGCTACAGTGGGGCAGGAGAATCAGGAGAAGGCAACCAAGGATGTGTCTGCCAGCAGTCCTGGGGACCGGTGAGGTAGGAGGTTCCCTTTTGCCTTCACGCCTCCTCTGGGGGTCCCATCCACGCTCCTCAGTCCCCCTCCCCATCACCTCGCACGCCCTGATCTCAGTTCAAGGACATGTTGGCCCTGTTGACTTCCACTACGGTGACCCCTGACATCATGCAAAAGGACGCCTGGACGAGGGCCTCAGCACTGAAGCTGGCTGTGTAATGGACCCAGGCCCTGGCCTGGGGAGTGGACAGCGGGGTTTGCACTGGCTGCTGCCCAGGGGAGCCCGTCCACTCCGTGTCTGTAGTGTCTGTAGTCAGGTAGCATCAGCCCTCCGACTTTGTCCTTCTTTAATACTGTGGTGGTTATGCTGGCTCCTTTGCCTCCTTTCCATATACACTTTTTAGAATCAGTTTGGGCAAATCCCCAGAGGAGCTTCCTGGGATTTTGAGTGGGACTGCAGTGGATCTATAGATCAAGCTGCAAAGAACCAACATCCTGACAATATTGAGCCTCCCTATCCATGAACATGGGCTATCTCCACATTATGTAGTTCTTCTGTGATTTCACTCATCAGAGTTTGGGAGTTCTCCTCGTAGAGATCTGAAATGTACTGTGTTAGATTTGTACTTGAGTATTTCACTTTGGGAGGTACTAATGTCAATGGTACTGTTTTTAATTTCAAATTCCACTTGTTCCCTGTGTATAGGAAAGCAATAAGCTTTTGTGTATTAACTTTGTATCCTGTAACTTTGCCATAATCACTTCTTCTAGTTTTGCAAAGACAGTCTTCTTTCTTCCTTCCCAATCAGTGTATCTTTTGCTTCATTTTCTTGCCTTATTGCATTAGCAAGGACCTCATGTGTATTGTTGAAAAGCAGTGGCAAGAAGAGACATCCCTGCCTTGGTCCTGGTCTGAGGAGGAAAGTTCTGAGTTTCTTACCATTAAGTGTGATGTTAGCTTTACGGCTTCTGTGGATAGTCTTTATCAAGTTGAGAGTATAATCTCCACTCCTAGTTTCCTGAGAGTTGTTATCATGAATGGGTGTTGGATTTTGCTAAATGCTTTTTCTGCACCTGTTGGTGTGATCCTGTGATTTTCCTTTGTTAGTCTGTTGAGGTGATGGGTTACATTAATTGACTTTCAAATGTTGAGCCAGCCACACATACGTGGGATAAACCCACTTAGTCATGGTATATGTTTTTAAATACATTATTGGATTTGGGGCGCCTGGTTGGCTCAGTCGGTTAAGCGTCGCACTTCGACCCAGGTCATGATCTCGCGGTTCGTGAGTTCCAGCCCCGCGTCAGGCTCTGTGCTGACAGCTCAGAGCCTGGAGCCTGCTTCGGATTCTGTGCCTCCCTCTCTCTCTGCCCCTCCCCTGCATGCTCTCTCTCTCTTTCTCTTTTTCCCTCTCTGTCTCAAAAATAAACAAATATTAAAAAGAAAAAAAATTTTTTAAAAAGTATCCGTGCATGATGGAGATTTGGTTAAAAAGTAAAATGCTCATCTTTCAGGGGATGGACTGGACAGCTCAGGGCCTGCCCCCTCCACGAACGCAGGCTCCACGGGACAGACGGGCCTGGGCTGGCACCCCTCCCAGGACCGCACCTGCCTGGTGGTCGGTGCCCAGCAAGTGCGTAGACACGGGAGTGAGTTCACAGAGAAGCCCCAGGGCCCCGATCCCCGCCTCCCCACCTCCCGCCACCCCTGCACCAGACCACGTGGCCGGCTGCCCAGATAGTGAGCCCAGAGACCACCTGCTCCTCCCGCCCAGAGTGTATGAGCAAACGTGTGGACCTGGGCCCAGGCCAGCAGGGCCTCCAGGAGGTGGGGGGGCCACCGTGCGCTTCCTGGGGAAGCGAGAGCACGAGAACGCCGTGGACAGAGCCGTCGTTGCCCCTGGACCCCCGAGGCGGCTCTCCGTGCCCACAAAGCCAGAAATAGGGGCTGCAGCAGGCAGGGACGGCTTCTCCTTTCCTCTTTTTCACAGATGGCACAAGCTAATTATTCTCATTTGTGTAGCACCTTACACCTCTGTAGATTCTTTTCAAAATGTTGGAAAACAGATGATCACGTCTGTTTTTGTAGCCATGTGAGAGATTTTCATTAACAGGATCGGGCAGGACCATCTGTGTATTTAGTGAAAAGTTTGCCACCAGCCGCGAGTTTAGAACTTTGAGACAATAGCTGAGGGGGCGGGTTTCACCTGTCTGCTGGCTGCCTGTTGGTGGGGGAGGGGCTGGGGGATGCAGAAGGCATTGCTGGCTGGGCCTCAGAGCTTCTCGGCTGGCTCCCCTCCACTCAGCGGGTTCCCCCAGCCCAGACTCGTGATAACCAAGCCAGAGAACTTTCCAGAAAAATTGGTAGCCAGAAACCGCTCTGCTGCCAGCTGGCTATGCAGCCTCAGGCAAGTGAGCTCGCCTCTCTGAGCCCCAGCATCCTGGAGAAGTTGCGGCTCGGCTCGTGGGCTCTCAGGGCGCCCTGTCCTAGGGAGCGATGATGAGGGCACTTAGCTTTGATGGAAGGTTCTGGAGGATGAACCACACAGCACGGTGAGTCTGCAGCCACAACAGGCCCTCCGTCTTCATGCTGCTTCTGAGTCATCTCTCCGTGGCAGAACACCCCTCGTGGCAAGCTTCAAGTGTGTATTTATGCAATCCGTAATTAAAGCGATGCAAATCGATGAGCAGGGACCTTGCTCAGTGAACCGAACAGCCCCCCACTCTGGGCCCGGCAGGCTGCTGAGGTGGCAGCCTGAGTAGGGGGGTGGCGGGCCCTGGTGAGGACGGGGCAGGCCCTGTGCAGAACCAGCGCGGGCCGCCTTCTCGCAGCGCTGCAGGCGAGGTGACCCGCTGTGGCTCACACCCATTCGTTCGCTCAGCACGTGCTGGGTCCCGTCCTAGGAGAGCCGGAGGGCAGGCCCACCCTCAGGGGGTGTGCCTGCCAGGGAGGGGGTATCCTGGGCTGCTGGAGCAAAGAGCCACGATTTTAGTGGCTTCAAAGAATAGAAACGTATTACCTTACAGTCCTGAGGTCAGAAGTCCACAGTGAGGCCACAGCCAAGGTGTGGGCAGAGCTGGTTCCCAAGGGAGGCTCTGGGGGAGAGTCCTCGCCCGGCCTCGTCCAGCTCCTGGAGGCCCCTGCACAGCTCGGCACCTGCCCGCCTCTCTCTGACCTGCTCCCCTCGCCGAGCCTCCAGCTCTGACCGCCTGCCTCCCCCTTGTAGGACCCTTGTGACTACCGCGAGGGCCCCATCTCAGGACATGTAATGGAGTCACATCTGCCACGTCCCGATGGACCACTTTGAGGGGCCATCGTTCTGCCCCCCCGTGGAGGGAGACAGCTACCGTCCCGCAGGTTTGTGGAGCCCTGGGTAAAGCCCGTGTGTGCTGGGCCAGAAAGCGCAGCGAGGTATGGCAGGGAGGATGAGGAGAGGCGTCTCTGCAGAAGCGACATCCCACCTTCGGGGAAAGAGACAGCCAGCCTTGGACACGTGGGGACCGGCCAGTGCCAACATCCTGGATGCTCAAGGTGGATACTTACACACCGAGATGAGCGACAGAGACACCTGCCCCACAGTGAGGGGTGTGCACAGGAGGGCAGGCGAGGCCCAGACAGGGCTGACACTGCAGGCCAAAAGGAGGTGCTGCAGGGGTGCAGGCACAAGGTGGAGGGGGCTTTGGTGCACAGCAGGCTGGGAGGCTGGGCGAGGCCGATGATGAGACCGAGTGGCCTGTACGACCTTGGTCCCAGGGCGAGGGGCCTACAGGGCAAGGGGCAGGGGAGGGAGCCTTGAGGTTTGAGAAGGACCCTGGACCTTGGGGAGTGAGGATCAGCCTGGAGCCCGGGGGGCAGGGGACGGTGAGGGTCTGCCCGGCCTTGGTGGGAGGACAGCGAGTAGGTGAGAGGTGCGGTGGGTGCTGGGAGAGGGTGCTTGGCAGCACACACAGGCCCGGGCTAGGGCAGCAGTGATCCAGGGCAGCCCGGACAGGGCGGGATGGCAGCCAGTCGTGTGCAGGGTGTCTGGCCTCGTGTCTGGCAAGCTCCCCAGCCCCTACTCCTCACGCCCTTCTCCCCACCCGCCCTTCTCACCAGCCTAAAGCCTGTGTCACACATCCGTGTATGGGGAAAACAATCCTGCCGGCATATCCCTGGCTCTGCAGGAGCGTCCACTCCCAGGGACAACCCATAACCAGCTGCCCGGGGCATCCGTCCCCAGGCCGCCAACAGAGTGAGCCCCTTGGCTGTGGCCAGAGTTCCTTCTTGAATGGGTAGGAAGTCATGGTTTTTTTAATGTCATTTATTTTGAGAGAGACAACAAGCATGTGAGGGGCAGAGAGAGAGGGAGAGAGAGAGAATTCCAAGCTGGCTCCACACTGTCAGCACAGAATGTGACGTGAGGCTCGATCTCGTGAAAGGTGAGATCATGACCTGAGCCGATATCAAGAGTCAGATGCTCAACCGCCTGAGCCACCCGGGCGCCCCAGAAGTTGTATGTATTCTTGTTAACCAGCCAGTGGGAACAAATAGCAGAACTGTCCCTGACTCACCAGGGACAGCCCTGGGACTTGAGACTGGGCAGTGAAGGCTGAGAGAAGGCTCTAGAAGCTTCCATGCAGCCAGGGTCGGTTGAACAGAGTTGTTTTCTCGGAGCCAGCCTTTCTCACCCCGACATTTCAGAAGCGCCCGATCTTTACGCTATCTGGGCAAATAAACAAAATATGCACACGCAAAACTGATGCTTTCCATGTGCTCAACCTGACAGAACGGCCCATGTCCCTGCCCCTGGATGTTCGCAGGGTTCTCAGAGCTGGGGCCACTGACCTGTCACAGAGAAGAAGGTGCTGCCTGAGCAGAATCACTAGGTCCTGCTGCCCTGTCTGGGGCGCAGGGGGAAGGGGCACCTTCCCCAGATCCCTCGTGTGTCCCCTTCCCTAAGACCAAGCCACAGTCTTGTCCTTGTTCTTTCCTACAAGGCGGGGTCGGTGAAACGGGGCCCCTCTGGGTGTTGGAGGGCAGGACTCGGGTCACACCAAGTATCGCAAGTGGCACATCTCCGCCACACCCAGACCCCGTGTTGGGGGTGGCGCCCCGGCTGCCTCACCCCCCCCCCCATCCTGCTCTGCCGTGTGGGAAGCCCCACCCCCCACCGCTCATGGCAGCCTGCCCTGGGCACAGCCAGATGCGAGGACCCCAGCAGAGCGTTTACATTCGTGCAAAGGGTGGCAAAATGCCAAGCAGCATGCCCTCCACTGCCAGGGTCAGCGGACAGTCCTGGTGAAGCCCGTCAGTCCACACGGCCTGCTGCCCCCACACTCGGACCTGCACTCTGGCCTTGGAGACCATTGTCCCCTGAATGCTAACTCTCAGACTAACAGTTAACTCTCAGTTAACAGCGGCTAACTCTCAGACTTTGTGATTCGCCATGACGAACTCCTGCTCATTCACACACCTCCATGCCCAGGGCACTGGCCAGCAGGTGAAGTGACAGCCGCCCCGGGGACTTGGCTGCCCTGAGCCACGGAAACACGGCACTCGGCAGTCACGAGTGGCTCTAAGTCCTCGGAACCTGGTGCGGAGAGGACCCTCCCCGCTGTGTCGGTGCTCACGAGGGGCACTGGCAGGAGCTAGTGACCAAAACCGTACCCAACCCCCTGACGTTACCTGCAGCCAACGGCTTTGCATTTGAGAGCAGCGCGTAATTGTGAGCTTCGGTGGGCTCTAATCAGAGATTTTTTTTTTAAGCTTTGGCAGTTTTTGTTCGTTACCGACACAGAGAAAGACTCAGCCCCACTGTTTGGCGGCTGGATGTACAAGTGCATCTCCAAGGTGGGCAGTCTGGCTGCAGAATCTTCCGGGGTCCGACTCAGCCACGGACGCCTGTGAGGTGTTTATTCCCTGCTTTCAAAAACACAAGCTGTTATTCCCCCGGAAGAGCATGTAATGTGCGAAAACATTAGGGATATTGCAAAATGGTCGCGTGAAAAAACTGGAAATGTTTCACCAAAGAATTAACCTTCCTTCGCTTCCTTCCCTCCCAACCTTGCGGAGAGATAATTTCTCCCAGTCTTTATCTTCTTTCCCTATGTAATTGCTGCTTTAAATCACAAAGCCTTGAGCGTTGTGAATGCAAACCGCGCAGAGCTGTATTTAGCCCGTGCACACCTACGAAGCCGCCCTCTCCGGTCCCCCAGAAGAGAAACCATGGGAAGGTGCAGGGAGTCGGGGTTCTCTCGTCCCTGAAGAGCGTGTGAACATCCGTGCTAATGTTGTAAGACAAGAGGGGCTCGTGGCTTTCTGTGGACGCCTTTGTTCTTTCCTTCTGAAGAATGGATAATTCCTGGGAGCTTGTGTTTCGCTCATAATTGTTTTTTAAATTAAGTTACACTTTGCAGCCCTGACTCTTGAGATAAAGACACGTCTGGTGGGGGAGCACCTTGCTTTTGTTAAAAGGAAGGAAGGTGATAAGACGTTGCTTACTTGCAGTTCAAACATCCACGTTGCCACTTTGCGTCTTGTTATCGTGAAAGTCAGCGTCTTCTTTTCACTTCCCTGTGTCGCCGAGGAGGAGGAGGCCGGGAGCCAGGGCGGTCCCTGGGGGCTGGAAGGTGCTCCCACATCCCCCGCCCCCAGTGAGTCCCCACATCCCCGCCCCCCACTTGCTTCCACTGCCTCCAGGCTAGGCAGCCGGCTGCATGCCGGGCTTTGTGCTGGGCTTGTTCTCCCGATTTATCTCATTTAATCATCATTAATAAACGTCCTGCCGGGCAGGGCTGGTTCTGAGAGAGTAACCATTAGCTTGGCAACCTCTTCATGGCAGAGCGTCCAGAAATCTGACCGTGGGCCCCGGGCTCAAGCCACGTGGCTTTGGGGTGCAGGCGCTGGGTCAGATACGATGCTCAGAGACGTTTGCAAGCTCTCCAAGGCCACACAGCTCGCCCTGCTGGCTCCCGGGCCTCAGCTCTTGGCAAGGCGGCACGCTGCATGCTCTTGCACTGTGATGCACGTAGTAGGTGCTGATCACATAGTAGGGACTCAGCGAGGCAGACTGCACAAACCTCTCTTCTCTCAGCAGCCAGAAGAGTCTGGTCCAAAGGCTGTCGTTTCTTTCCAGGGAAAGTCCGGAAACCCTCTTTCGCCATCTTGGAGCGTGCTCCCAGAGGGAGCGAGGCCCGCTGGGCGCAGACTGAGTTTGGGCCGGGTCGGCTTGGCCAGGTGGGTGGGGTTCCCCTCCGCCTCCAGCCTCCTCCGTGCTTGTTGCCTAAATCATCTGAAAAATATCACTCCTGCTTCATTGACCTTCCTGCAAATTTTAATTTACACTCAGGAGTAAAATGTCATATAATTTTTATGCAGCTGGTTGAGCTGCCTCACCACCATATTACACAACAATCCTTTATCAAGATTTCGTGTCGAACTTGCACAAGGGATAAATACCTTGAGATAAACTCTTCGTTTGCCTGACGTTCCACACGGGGCTCCCTTAGGGACAGGGTCTGCCATTGCTGTGTTGCTCTGTAAGGGACCGTAGATGTGGTCTGGGGATCGGGCCAAGGACCGTGTGAGGCCAGGATCCATCACCTCCAAAATGACTTCGTTAACTGGCTGTTTTTCCTGCCAGGATAAAGTCACCAAAGTGGAGCTTAGATGGGCAGGGACCCACCCAGCGCAAGACTGTCTCCCCAGGCAGTGGGACTTAATGGCCATCGCTACCAACTGGCCCCTGTCGGAGAAGCAGGGTGTGTGACAGTGTGGGTCACCGCTGCACAAATGTCACTGCTGCTCGAGGATAGAAAAGGAGAAATGCCAGAACCTCCCCCTTCGGGAAACATGCAGCTAACGTGGGAGAAGGAACTGGAAAGGCAGAGAAGCCTAGAGGGCCTTTGAGAGCCACGTACAGGCGTGGACGCCTGGCTGGGATGGAGTGGCAGGCAGTTGGAGGAAGCCACTAAAATCGTTTCTTTAGATGCAGGACTTCCTTTGGGCATTAATCTTCCCGAGCGCCATTTTCTTTATTGGAAAGAGTAGCCATGCCTCTCCGTGTCGTGGCAGGCACCACAGTCAAAGCTGACGGTCACACAAGCAGCCGTTGCCAAGCTTGCTGTGTCCACATTAAATATTACCAACGTGGCATTGCTCTTCGGTCCTCAGGACACGTGGCAGGGTCTCACTCCCTCGTGACTTTGGCGTGGGGGTCGGCCGCAGGATTTGCTGTGGCGATGGGAGCAGAAGAAGGTTCATCCCTCCTGGTAGGGACCTGAAAGCCAGTGAGGACTCCCCAGCGCGGGGCCTCCCAGATGGCCCATGTCATGTGATTTGGGAGATGTTTGTTACTTCGGCTTAACGGAGCCTCTTGCTGACTGATGCACCCCGAATCCCCAACTCTCATATTATGCATATATCCTGGCCTTTCAGGACTTCCCAGACCCTCGCCTGCTCTAACCTGCACTAGAAATGTCCCAGACGGACACAGAGTGACCACTGTCACAGATGCAAAACTATGTCCCTGCCCCTCCCCCACTAGCCATGGGCCCATGTTCCTCAGACCTGCCTTGGGCAATGATGTGACACATAAAAAGTGTGTGGCCGGACACCCGGCTGGCTCAGTCGGTAGAGCATATGACTCTTGATCTCGGGGTCCTGAGTTCCAGCCCCACGTTGGGTGTAGAGATTACTTTAAAGAAATATTTTTTTTTAAAGGCAAAAAAAAAAAAAAAAAAAAAAAAGAATGTGCAGCAGTTTCCTTTGCTTCCTTTAGAAACAGGATTTGGATCAGGACCATGAGCTACACAAGCTCTTTGCTTCTTTGGGGTGACTCTTGACTGACAAAGAGGATGCTTCCATGAGCCCGTGTTGGGGGGCAATTCAGCCCTTACCACTGAGCAGTTCTGGTCATGAGCCTGGTAAACATGTCCCCAAGTCCCAGTCACTCGCAGAGCCCCAGGTGGGGTCAGAGGCCCATCCTGGAAGGAGCCCCATTTTTTCTGAAGAACCCCTTCATGACACCCCCAGGGCCTGGTGGGGCCCCA
This sequence comes from Panthera uncia, assembly GCF_023721935.1. Lineage (NCBI taxonomy): Eukaryota > Metazoa > Chordata > Mammalia > Carnivora > Felidae > Panthera > Panthera uncia. The sequence goes on along the minus strand of NW_026057578.1, from coordinate 2,097,746 downwards.
GATGGGCCCAGGGCAAGGTGAACCCTTGGCCTCTACGGGGCTGTCCCCCTCTGCCCCAGGGTCGGACTGGCTCCTGCTTTCCCGTCCGGGCTCCCCCTCCATGAGGACATCAGCCCCCTTCTGGGGCTCTCCTGGTACCTGGCACCACAGAACCCCTAACAGGCCACCATTTTCAGTGTATTTGTGGGCCTGAGGGGAGGTGGTCGGCTCCCTCCCCTGCACCCTGAGGCTCCTGAGAGCAAGTCGGCACTTTTCTGAAGGCCTGCCCAGCCCCGCAGAAGGCATGGGCACGGGGGACAGACCAGATGTTTCTGCCCGTGGCCTGCAGCCACCCCAAGGTGTGCTCGTCCCAAGGGGGTCCCCACACGCGTCAAAGCCCACGTGGTGTGAATACACCTGGGACACAAAGGTCTGATGACATGAGACGCAGAGATGGAGGTCTAGGCTGTCTGCGTGATTGAGAGAAGGGAGAAATGTGTTTGCCTTTCCTGAGTTCCTTTTTATTTACTTTTGGAAAATGGTTGGCCAGCGGCCCAGCTGTATTTACAGAGGGAGCAGGCCGGTGAAGCTCAGGGCCATGGTGACACTCAGCCCCGACGAGCCCAACCTCAGGAGGTGCCGGGCAAGTGCGGCCACCAGCACCCGGAGAAGCCCAGACCCTCGTGGCCCACCCAGACTCGGTCGGGGCCCCGCTCAGAACCCCAAGGCTTCAGGATTTGGGAGCTGAGAGCCACTGGGAGAAGTCCTCCGGCTTCCAGCTCTTGGCGGTGGGGGGAGGGCGCACCCCTGCGAAATCCGGACGCCCTTGCCCCCCTGCAGCCTCACAGCCTGGTTTCTGAGTCGCAGTGGCCCTTCCTGACGCACACGTCCGGCGTCCCACACATCACAGGACGAACAAGTGGGCTTATCCCACGCCACGGGGGCTGCGTGTGGTTGGTGCCATGTACAGTGGGGCCAGGACCTGGAGGGTTCCCTTGTGCCTCTAAATTCTCCTCCTGGTGTGAACGTCTGCAGCCAAGGGCAAAGGGTTAAGCACGTTTTGTTTACTGTCTTGACTCTTGACTCTTGATTTCGATTCAGGTCATGATCTCATGGCTCGTGGGTTCAGGCCCGGGCATCGGGCTCTGCACTGGCAGCCCAGAGCCTGCTTGGGATTCTCTCTCTCTCTCTCTCTCTCTCTCTCTCTCTCTCTCTGCCCCTGCCCAGCCTGCTCGCGCTCTCTCTTGCTCTCAAATAAATAAATGTAAAAAAAAGAGGGGTGAAGAGACCCAGGAGAGAATGCTCTTTGGCGCATCTGGGGTGTGGATGAGTTGGGGAGTAGTCCCGTGTTCTCTTCTGTCCCATCCGTCCCGTGCAGACATCCAGCTCGGGAGGGGCCCTGTCTGCAGGGAGAGCACACGCATGCACATGTGAACCCTAAGTGTGCACGTGCACCTGTGCGTGTGTGGCCCCCTGCCCCCCCGCCCCCCGCTCCTGGTCTCCGAGCCCAGGGCCCTCCTGCCTGTCCCCGCCCCTCGGTGCCCTGTCTGCCTTACTCTTCTCTATAGCTCTGAGCGCCCCCTAAGCTGCCCCACGACATCCCGTTTTCTGTCCCCTCCAGTAGAATGGGGACACTATGAGATCGGACGTGGCCTTGCCTACTGTCTCCCCACTTTGGAGAACAGAGGCCCTGGAAGGAGGCAGCATGGGAAGGCGAGCCAGGCCACTCAGCACGTAGACGGGCAGGGTGGACAGACGGTAGGACCCGTCCCACAGATGGTCCACGGGGGCCGTGGTGGCCGCAGGCCTTCCTGGCAGGACGCCGGCCCCACACTCAGAGCCGGACTTTCCCCTGGATCACAGCCCCTCATGAATGGTCAGTGGGGCCACCTCCCCAAACCTCACAGTGGCCTCAGATACCACATCCTCCTCAGGTGTTTGGAACAGCTCCGCGGGAGCTTTGAGAAGAAGAAGGAATTAAATTGTGAATGGGTGAGTCAGCCAGAGAGGAATGCCTTTAAAACGCAGCCCCAGGGGCGCCTGGGTGGCTCAGTCGGTTCAGCGTCCGGCTTCGGCTCAGGTCCTGATCTCGCGGTTTTTGAGTTCAAGCCCCGCGTCAGGCTCTGTGCTGACAGCTCGGAGCCTGGAGCCTGTTTCGGATTCTGGGTCTCTCTCTGTCTCTGCCCCTCCCCCGCTCACGCACACATTCTCTCTCTCTCACACACATAAATAAATAAACATTAAATTTTTTTTTTTAATTTAAATTAAAAAGAAAAAAAACCCACAGCCCCAAACTGCCCTTTTGGTGAAATGCAGTAAAATTATAAAGCGGGTCTGGAGGTCATTGGGAATTGCGCCCCCTCTGGCGGGCTCCCCCCTCTGCACAGAGGACTTGGGGTGGGGCGGGGGAGGTGGCCTCTGGGGACAGGAAAGAGAGCCATCTCTCTACCTGGGCCTTAGCGGCCGGGTGATTTCATTAGCTCAGTCCTGATGTGAAGGTGCTAATGAGAGGGAGGCTGCCGGTTCTAAAAATAGTCGGTCCTGTTTCCTGGCTGTGAAGTGCACCCCCGGGCCTGGCTCCCCTGAGCCCAGGCTGTCAGCTCCAGCGTCTTCCTCACCACCTCACGCATGTGGCATTCGGTGTGTGACGAGAGCCCAGCCCCCGGCCCTGCACAAGGGCGCTCGTAAACCCAGAGGGGGGGTGCAGCCCCAAACCCGCCCCTCTCGCAGCCGCAGGCCTGCGTGGGCCCCGGGTGCCGGGCTCCCGTCGGTGGGGCCAAGCTGTCCGGCGAGCCCCGCCTGGGCTGTGGCAGCTGTGCCACGCGTCCCGGGACACCCAGCCCAGCGGACGCCTCCTGAAGGTGGACGCCATGACCGGTGTCTGTTCCCTGGGGAACTTGTCTGTAAACTGGGGTGACCACTGTCCCTGCCTCAGCAGTTGCAGCGTGAGGGGGGTGGTCTGGGTGTTGACTTCGGCCCATTTCCTGGCAGGTGGTGAGAACTCTGTAGGCAGAAGCTGCCGTTAACGTTGTAATGACCGCCATCACGTTCGGAAGGACAGGGAAGGGGCGCTCCTGGTGGCTGGGGGTCAGGCGAGCAGCAAAGCCGGGGGCCCCCCTCAGCCCCGGCCCTGCCACTCACTGGCCGTGGACCTCGGGGTCCAGTGAACCTCTGTGTTTCTGAGCTTCACTCCTGTGAAACAGAAAATCCCAGGACTCATTACGGGTTTGTGAGGGTTCGGCGAAGTCACATGCTCCTGGCGCCTGGCAGGGACCTGAGTGAGTGAATGAACGAACGAATGAATATTCACAAAATGTTCCTTCGTGACAGTTCATGAAACGTTGCTTTCACGTGTTCAATAAAACATACCCTTCTTTTCTTAATAGTCAAAACATCACCGCTGTTTCTCCACATGGGCTCCCAGAACCTTGGACCAGAAAGCAGAGGTCCAGACGGGGACAGCCACCCCTCCCGGGTTCTCGATGCACCCCCATTTCCTGGAGCTCACCCCCAACATTTGGGGCCATTAGGACGACTCCCACATCCCTGCACGTGGAGATTTGGACCGAGCGGCCCCTCCTCCCTCCCTCCGGTGACCCTGGGCAGAGCCCATGCAACGGTCCTGGCCCTCGCTGGACAGAACACCCGTCCCCAGCCCTCCTGCCTAGCTGGGCGCCACCAGCGGTCATAGCCATTAAGGTCGATGTCCTCCGGGGGGCCTCCTGCGGTGTGTTTTAACGGGGCCCGGTCGCGTCCCCTGCTTGGCTGGGCGTGGGGGGACCGGCCGACGTCACGTTCTGCTCAGGCCCCTGCGAGGGTGCGAGGGCCGCCTTGCTGGAGACGTCTCCACCCTCGTTCTGACGGGGCATCAGTGCGAGGTACTAATGAGGAGCTCAGACAGCTCCCCGGGAAAGCACTGAGGCATAAATAACCCCCCTGAGACCTTGAACCTTTCTCCGCCACCCCGTTTCGGCATCTCGAACGCACCTGCGCCTTTGTTTTCTTGAACAGAGGACCGTTAATTAGTACCTGGACCTAGAGAACTCGCTGTCCGTGCGTGAGCTCAGGACCGTGCTGAGACTGGTCCCCCGCCCTGGGTCCCCACGCGAGGGCCGCACGCACACCCTGCTGCCTCTCCCTAAAGTGCCTCCAGTTTCCACGCGGCACCAGAAATACGAAATAAGGTCGTCAAGAGTCCTTGAGGGCAATATGGAGCCTGGGGGCATGCTGGAGGACACAGGTCACTCGGACTAGGGCACACGTGCATGGCCACTTTGGCTGGTTTTTCTCGGGCAGAAAGAATGTCCTAGAAGAGACACAGTCAGTGATGGCTGGGGCATGGCGTTCGATTCATTACGAGGAAACCCAGCGGGAGAGACAGGTTTTATGTTACCAGCCGTAAATGAAACGGCATGAGAGGCTCCAGTGTTTTGCTTCCAAATGGGATTTTTAACATTTCTGAGATGGCGTGTTTTCTCTGGAGAAGGTATGTCTAATGGATAGTGAATATCCATTTTTAATAGGTTTTTTTAAGCAGTTTTAGATTTACGGGAAAATAGAGCAGAAAGCTCGGAGGGTTCCCATCCACCCCTCTCCCCCACCCCACACAGTGTCCCCCCGATTCACACCTTGCGTTCGTGGGGGGTGTCGTTATAGTGGGCGTGAGGCAGTGTTGATGGGTTATTGTTAACTGAAGCCCGTGGTTGAACTTGTACTTGCCGTGGGTTTGGACAAGTGCACAGTGCCACGAATCCACCCTCCGCACCGCCCTGGCAACCGCTGATCTGTTTACGGTCTCCTTATTTTGCCCCTTCCAGAACGCCGTGGAATCCGAGTCACACGGCGTGGTGCCTGTTCAGCTGGCTTCCTGCACCTTGTGATGTGTCTCCCCCTGGCTCCTTAGTTCATTGGATATTCATTTCCGAAGCTCCTGGAAATGGGATTTGTGCATTTATCCCCCAGCATCTCTCAAGCACCTGCTGGGCGCCACGGCCCTGGAGGTCGCCGTGAGGAGTGCAGGCCCCGTGCCCAGCAGCCCGAGCTCACAGGCTGGCGGCCGTGGCCGGAGCCAGACGAAGCAAGCAGGGTGGCCAGCTGTGGGGACACAAAGGACAGCCCCCCACAAGCTGCAGGGGAGGGGAGGGACTGGGAGCGTGGCCAAGGCTGGGCGGGAGGGAGCATCCCCGCGTACGGCGTGGAGACACGTGGTATGTGTTGTGGGGAGAAACACGCCCGGGTGGCCGAGCCCTGGACGGCACGGAGCGGGACAGGTGGGGCAGCTCGGGTGGCCGATGGTGGAGACGCTTGCGCCACACAGGACCCCTGAGAGCACGCACCCCACTTCCCCTACGAAGCTGGAGGCAGAGGCTTGTACACATTCTGTGCCCGGAGGAATCTTGGCTGTTATTTTTCACGCTCAGACACGAATAACGCGCTGAGCCAGTTTAGAATGAATCAGCTCGGCTTTGCGTCGTCACGCTGCTGGTTTGGAGACGGGTCGGGAGGGCGGAGGGGCCCACGGTCTTCTGAGCAGGCAGAGGCTCCGGCTCTCGTCGGATGGAGCGGAGGGCGGGCGGCCCAGACGGGGCGGCAGGTGCAGGGTTCGAGCGTCACCCAGCTGGGGCCTGCAGCTGTGACGGCCAAGGGCCAGGGAGGAAGGGTCGCACTTGGTTTGAAGGCACGTGAATTCAAAGTTTTTGTTTTTAAATAACGTTTCTGTTTGTATTTGAGAGAGAGAGAGAATGAGCGAGAGACAGACAGAGAGAGAGAGACAAAGTGTGAGCGGGGGAGGAGCAGAGAGAGGGAGGCACAGAATCCGAAGCAGGGTCCAGGCTCCAAGCTTGTCAGCACAGAGCCCTACCCAGAGCTCGAACCCATGAACTGTGAGATCATGACCTGAGCCGAAGTCGGACGCTCAACCGACTGAGCCCCCCAGGCGCCCCTCACATCACTTTAAAGTTCAAAAGGCCCCGTCGAAATTCCAACAGTGCTCATCTCATGGACGTGTCCTCCGAGGGGTGGGTTCTCCTGGTGCTCGTGAGGTCGCAGGTGGCATCGTGGAGGGCAGCAGGGGACTCCCGGCACTAGGACATCTGCAGGGAGAGGGGCACGACCTAGCCCATGAACGCCTAGCTCACGTGTCCAGAACGTGTCCTCCCGGGTGACGTGCGCCAGCCACCTGCACGGGGGGCCTGCCTGTCTCCCCACTTCCTCCCTCTCACAGTTCAGGGCTTGGCACGGGGCACCCGCTGTGGAGAAGGTCAGCAGGTTCACACGCACTTTGCTGCAAATGACACTTTTCCAATTTCTGTGAACGCATGGCTGCTTCGGGAATCTGGACGGGGCAAGATGGTGGCAGAGGACAAGACGACCGGCCACGAGTGCCCGGACTCCGTCCTGGCCCCGAGGCACCCTCGCCAGCTTCCGGGACATCTGCGGGTGGCCACGTGCAGGCCGATTGCTCCCGGGCGCCAGCCCGGTGGGGCGCAGGCTTCCCGGACTGCAAGTGGTGGGCACACAGGTTCCACGACCCGGCCTCCCGCACCCCACAAACAGGAACCCCGCTTCTGCTGTGCACCGTGGTCGTGGGCCCGTGTCCAGCGGAAGGCCCCACGGAGGAAGGGGCATGTGCAGCATCGTGTCTGTGTTTAAAAACACGGGTCAGAAAACAGCCCGGAAGGACGTGCAAGGGTCCCGGTTGCCTGAGGTTTCAGCGAGGCCCCCGTGCGTTCGGAGGCCACAGGGGCAGCGGCAGACGTGAGGCCTGTGAGGCAGCCCCTTCTTAGCGGGGGTCCCGCTCAGGCACCGCCAACATGCATGACCCACATTAACAAAACCCACCAAACATCCCTCTGCTTTTTACTATCCCTGTGCCCCAGCAACTCTAAAGACGTCCGTGGGGGCAGACAGGTGCACGTCGCACGGCCTCTGTCCCTTGGAAGCCACTGGAGAGCATGAAGCTCTGAGAGAGAGGGGTCAGCAGCTGAGATGAATCCGGGAAGACTCCCTGGAGGAGGCTCACGTGGCGGTGAAGGGTGTTCCGGGCAAGGGGAGCCTGTGTGCCAAGGCCCAGTGCTTGGAGCGTTTGGCCAGCAGGGAGGAGGTCCTCTGTCAGGGGCCGGGGGGCTGGTGGGGTGAGCACAGCCCCGGGCATCCGGCCGGCTGACCTCTGTGCCGCACCTGTGGGGCAGGGCTTTCACCTGGAGGAAGTGGTGGGAGCTGAGCCCCGAGTGGGGCTGGGGGTGACTGCTTGGCCATCCTCGCCGAGCCCTTAGCTGCAGCCTCAGCTCACATCCCTGAGGCAGGGGTCTCTGGGTGGGGGGGGTGGGGGCTCGCTGGGGAGCCCTTGACACAGAGTGGCCCCCACCAGGGCCCCTGCTCACGACCTCCTCTCCAACCTTGATCTTCCCCCCCAAGTTCCTGTGGCCCCAGGCTGCCCTGACCTCCTCTGGCTCCCCAGCACCTGACCATAGAGGTGCAGTGAGTGTGGGATGGATAGATAGAGGGGGTATGGAGGGACGGAAGGATGGGTGGGTGGGTAGGCAGAGGGAAGGAGAGCAGGGAGGGAGGCAGGCAGGCCGACTCTATCGGGTGAAGTTATCCTCAGCACTGTCCCAGCTACGAGCTCGCCTCTGGCTCATTTGATCTCTCTCGGCTCACCTAACAAGAAGAAGAATCAAAAAGGCCGTCTCATCAGCACAACGCAGTTCTCCAGTGGAGACGCAGCCCACGGCCTCTCCGTAAATGTCAGGCGGGCGCCGCCGTAGAGGAGGCAGAACCGCGCGCCCTCGCCCGCGGTTCCCGGCGTGCCCCCCTCTTCCCACGGAGCAGCAATTAAAAGGGTTGAGGGTAAAGGGTTAAACGTGGAGCCTCTCGAGGAGGGGCTGACGGGCTTCCTTTCACCGGTGCGTTTCCTGCATCAGCCGGGCGAACGTGGCCGCACACGTCTGCTGCGAGCCAGCGGGGCCGGGGCCGGGGCGGGACGAGCCGTTCAAGTTTTTGCACCACCCTGGAGAGATGAGAGAGGCGGCACACCGAGTGTCGGGGCGTCGATTAACAGAGCACTAAAAGTGCCCGGGGCCCGTGTGCAGAACAAGGGCATCTTGTAAGGGGGTCAGTAGGGCTCGCGGGGTCACTCGAATAAACGAATGCCTTCTGAAACATAATTAACCGTCTTCCGGCACGTAGAGGCCACTTCGCATTACGGTGAGGGCCCGGAGTAGTTCGTTTTTGTGGTGTGGACATTCTGTGGGTCGGTGACACTCCCAGGAAATTCTAGAAACACCTGGAGCCCTGAGCTCTCCCAGCGTCGTGCAGACATCCCACACGCGGACACACGCGGCTCACTCCTGTCTGTTTAGGCAGCGATGCCAGTGAGCTTCTGGAGCTCGAGCTCAGACGTGGCCTCCTTCGGGAAGCGTCCCTGAACCCCCGAGTGCCCTCCCTGCCCCTCACTTGGGACCCGGGTGTCTGCACTTTGTGTGCAGTTGTGACACCGTGCACAGTTCTCAGCACTCCTGCCCCCGGCACCCCCATGAGCACCCTGGTCTGTGCCTGGGGCCAAGAAAGTAAGAGCTGGGGCCAGGAAGGGGGAGGGCTGTGGGCGAGGGCCACATGCCTCGGGCTGGTCCTCAGGCCTCTGTGGGAGAAGGACGGGCCCTTCTAGGGAGGTCTTTCTCCATGGCAGTGCCGCAGCCAGGACCTGGGGACTCAGGGAGCCCCAGGAGCTGGTTTTCATTGACACAGAACTCATAGACCATAAATCTCACCATTTCACAGTGAACAGTGGCGCTCAGGATGGTCACGGTGATGAGTGGCCGTCACGTCTAGGTAGTTCCAACACTTTCTACCGCCCCGAAAGAGACCCTGCCCCCGTTAGCGGCCACTCCCGCCCTCCTCCCCCAGCCCCGGGCGCCACCAGTCTGCCTTCTGGCTCTGCGGGCAGCCCTCCGCAGGCAAGGCCAGTGGTCACGGTCCCCAGGTGGCCTCGTAGTCAGCAGGCTATTTAAGCTGGTCGCATGACCCATGAGAGGCCCCCTCGGGGGCCCCAGGACCAGGGTGGGATGGGTCCTAAGGTCCCGTGGGGACGACCTCATTTCCCACCCCTGTGGCGCCTCCCTGCGCGGTGTCCCTGGTTCGTGTGTCCCCGCTGGAGAGACCCTCGCCCACAGTCCTTGCTCTTTCCCTCTTCCTTCGCTGCTTCTGTTCCTGGCTCTTGGCGTTCTTGTCCCAAGCAGACGTGTCTGCAGTGGGTGCTGGGGCCTTCTGCTTGGGGTCCTGTGATCCACTCTGTGACTAAATTTTGAGGACATGCTTCTGAAGTCACAGTGGCGGATGCCTAGCTCAGTTCACTGGGCCGTTTTTATGGCCAGAAAACACTATGACCCTGTCTTCACATTGGCCCCCAAAAGGGGTGTCTCGTCCACTCAGGACACTCCCTCAGCTCCAGAGGCTGCTGAGTGGCAGGTGGCCCTTCCTTCCTGGGGCAGAGCTCTACTGATCCTGCGTGGATTAGGAGGGGGAGGGGGTGTCCTAGTTCAGCCGACTCTGAGAGGCTTTGGGCATCCTTTGCAAGCACCTCCCTCAGCCTGTGCTGGTCTCTGCCCGCTTGTTTTCATTCCGGTCACCCTGCAACAGCCCCTGCTACAGTCATGCTAGTTCTGGGGTCCTCGAGACCCCGCGCTGCCTCTGCCACAGGACCTTTGCACATATTGCCGGTGTGGCCTGCCCAAGCCTCACGGGAGCTGTCTCATCCCTCAAATCTTAGGAGAAGCATTCCCCGCCCCACCAAGTCTGGGTCAGGCTCTCCTTCTCCACCGGCATGCTTCCCTTGGGAGTGTTAACTTTCTGATGTAATGACTCGGTTCGTTTCTGACCCACCCCACACCCTAACCTCTACCTGGCAGCGACTGTGTTTGGCTTTGGTGCCTGTTGTATCTGTAAGGGAATTGTTTCTGGTACTAGAATGAGTGAGTGGGGTTACTGTCGTGAGCTCTGCGTGCGCAGAGCCACCTTTAGCGTGGGGCAGCGCCTTCCCATAGACCCACGCGGGTCCTGGGAGGGTAGGGCAGGCAGGGGGGCCACGGAAACTCCACCAACCACTCAAACAGGCCCTCCGAGGGGGACCAGGACTGCAGATACTGACACTTCCACGGCACACGGGAACCTGCGTCCGTGACAGGTGGCCGGGCAGGTGCATCCCTGCCCTTTATGTGGACCGGCAGCGTCCCAGCGGGGGGACCACGAGCCCGGAATGCCGATCGGACTCCGCTCTGCGTTGCCAACCTCCTGGCGAGGGGAGGGGAGCAGGGAGGCGGCCACAGCAATGAAATCCCTCAGGACACTCGGTGCGTTTTCTGGTGCTCAGCCCGCCCCCGGTGTCCAGCTAGGGGTCAGACGCAGCTGCCGCCGGCTAAGTGTTGACACTCACGTCAGGAGCAGGGGGGACGCTGGCGGGCGGTGAACGCAGCAGCTCACGCTCTTCCCTGGGCCTCTTCCCGGGACAGAACATGGGTTTGAAGAGCAGATGCATCCTGTCCAGGCCCCGCCTGCCTCCACAGCCAGACGCCAAGAGCTGCTGCGTCCACACCTCCGGCTGGGGAGGGGCAGCGGGGCCCCGGGTGTGGACGCAGATCCACGGGGTCAGAATCCCAAGTGCTGGCTGACCCCACCCATCCTGCTGGCTCCCATCGGCACCCTGGGGACCCCCGGCCTGGTCTGGGGCCCCCTTAGTGGCCCGCACAGCAGCCTGTTGCCTCAACCAGCCAAGCTGTCATTTTCTGGCCACCCGCGCACGAGCCTCCGCTCTGTTGTGCCCGGGTAGCCCCAGTGTCAGGCACCAGGAGGCCACGGATGTTTATGGGATGGGCGACCCTGCGTGTCCTTGGCTGAGAGCCTTTGCTCCCCTGGGCCACCGCGTAAGACAAGCGGGCACTTACCGGTCTGTCCTGTGCCTGGTGAGGCGCATCCCGGCCACAGCGGGGACAGAGCCAGATGCTCAGAGAGGCCGCTGCTTGTCAAGCACAGACCTGGGTTCAGGCCCTTACCCCAGAGGGGCCCGGACGGGCGTGGCCGTGGCGGTGGCACACAGCCTCTCTGCAGCACACGTGGCACTGGTGATCTCTGGTGGCACAGGGTCGGCCAGGCGCTCACCGGGGAAGATCCAGGGGCAGGCAGCCCGCCCGAGTCCTGCCCCCAGGGCCCACTCCCCGGCCTCCCCCGCCACGCTGGCTGTGCGGGCCAGGCTGCCACCGGGGGAGCCGGCCGTGGGGCCGTGGCTGTCTGTACTTAGATTATTGGTTTTCATGTCTCTCAGGACTCCTGTCTCTTGTCAGGTTTGTTTAAAACTAATGGAAGTAATTAACAAGCCCTAGAGAGACCCGTGCAGCAGGTCGGGGCTGGAGGAGGACGATCCCGCGTCGCCGCCCAGGACAGGAGGACGCAGCTCCAGAGCAGGCCTCCTCCAGGGGTCCCGGGGGCTCCGGGTGGGGGGGGGGACGCGCCCTTTCCCCAGGGGCGACTTTCCCCTCACAGGTAGTGCTGGGCCGCCCGTCCCAGAGGGGCTGGTGCTGTAGACCCCCTTCCCACCTGCAGATCCCAGGCCTCCCGGGGGCCTGGGGGGCCGCAGCCCCAGCGAACAGGTGCAGGTACCACCCCAGCAGCACAGTTGGTGCTCAAGATACACACAGAGCCGGACTAGGAGGGTCTCCCTGGGGCGGCGTCCGGGAGCCCGCAGAGCCCATCTCCCCCTCCTGCCACTTCGAGAAGGTGCGAAGCGTCTCCGGGCCTCAGTGTCCCCATCTGCAGAATGGGGACGATGCCGCCTGCCAGCCGTGCCTTCCTCTGGAGCGGGAGTGGCCGTGCCCAGCAGACCACCCGGCGTCCAGCTCAGGGGGCCCTTCCCAGGAAGCCCCGGCCTGAAGCAGGATGGACGTGCAACCCGAATCTACTCCGAGCAGGAGTTTCTCTGCGTTTGTTGGTTGTATCCACATCGAGGGAAACGTTTCTGACAGAATCTCCTGGGACTTTAAATTTTTTCTGGACTGACCCTGGCCGTTCCCCTCGCTGCCCGGGGCAGGGGCGGGGAGCGTTGTGGGGAGGCCTCGCCTCCTGTCATAGCGACTCTATGCCCGCACTGTCCTCAGCCCCAGGGACACAGTGGGAAGCCAGGACAGCGGCCCTGCCCTCACATGCGTGGCCGTCCAGGTGGACACAGGCAAGAAGCACAAGGCTTCTCCCAGGCAGAACGGGGTGGTGCACTGCAAGGGGCAGTGGGCGAGGGCTGGCCCGGCCCTGGGGTCCAGCGCCTTCGGGGTGGGCGGGTGTGGGAGGACCCCGCCAGAAACCTGCGGCTTGGGTGTCTGTCCCGAGCCAGCCTGGAAACCCAGCCAGGGTGGAGGCCATTCTCAGACCCCCATGCTGGCCTGGCCTGCGCAGGAGCTCGCGGGCACGAGGTGCCAGGCAGCACCCTGAGACAGGAGAGATGCTCCGGGCCACGCGGAGCTGCCTCTCCAGAACCCTGACGTCTGGAGACCGAACCCCCTGCGGCTCCCGGCCCTGCGTGCCGGTGTCCAGGGGTTCCAGGCTGTGCCCCTTCCCACATAAGCACCGTGGTCGTGGGGGCGACCCCTCCCAGAGGGCAAGCCAGGTGACGAATGGCTATAGCCAGGCTTCTCCGTGTGCCCAAAAGGGTGCCCAGGGAAAGGGACGCCCTCCCCAGGACCCACAGCACCGCTCTGTGGGGACTGGCCGGGGCCCTGTCAGAGCAGAAACACGTCTGCTTTTAACACCCACGAGCGTCGCGTGGCCGCCCCTGTGGGGCAGCCCTCCGTTTACCCCACGGGCTTGCTCCCTGGCAAGCTGCACAAGGTCACAGGGCCTTGCGTGGTGCCACCTGTGGTGTCCCGGAGGGTCCCCCGTCCCCTGGGGACACGCGCCGTCCGAAGGGCCCCTGGGGACAGCACTCTGCGTTTCCCGTTGGGGCCACACCAACTCTCCCTTGAGTTCACCCACACTCTCTGACGGTGTCGCCCTTCAGTCTTGAAGAAATGCCGACCCTCCGTCGCTGTCCAGTTCCGTTAGCGTTGCTGCAAATCTGCTTTCAGAGAACAAAGGGGCTTATTTATGTATTTTGTGCTAATCTCCCAACATTCCCAGGGCTGTCATTTGTATCCTTGTCAGTGACAATTGGATGTGAGGAATGACTGACCCAGCCGAGTTTGCGGCTGATTTTAATTTGCTTGCGAATGGTAGCATAAGAGCAGTCTGGAGTTTTCTTGTCATTTGGAATGAAATACCGCTATCCCCCCCGCTGGGGGACATGTTTCGGGGAACCACAAGCCACCCAAGCCCCCGACGCCCTCGCCTTCTGTGCCCCCCCCTCCCCGGAGCCCAAGCGCACCCTCCCGCCCTCGGGCCAGACCGGGTGCAAACGCCTGGCTTCGTCCCGTTTGAAAACATCTTTATTCGCACCCCACAAGTGGGAGGTGTGGTGCCTGGGGGACGTCTCAGGTGAAGCACGTGAGATGACGGAGTGAGTACGTTATGTATTCTTTCAAGGCAAAGCAACAATACAAGGTGAACGCAGGGGAGAAACGCGTTATCCACCGTAACCGTGAGATGCTTTTTTTAGTTTCTGGAATAAATAGTAATTAAATCACGTAAGCGGTGACAGTGAGATTGCTTAAAAAAGCACTTGTCCCGCCGTAACTGCTGAGAGACCCACATCTTTATAAATACTACGTAACTTTATCCATCGTTTCTGTCAGCAGAATGCGGCACTGGCTGCTGGCGCCTCATAACTTACCTACCGTGGTGGCGGTGGCAGAAGCAGTCGTGTAAAAACAAACCACGCCGATGTGGTCCCAGCGAACGCACGGCTCCCGAGGTGCCTTTTCCCGCGCGGAGTTACGATGACCGGCAACGGAGTCACTAGGAGGGGCGGGCACCTCGGTGCCTGATTCGTGGTCGGGAAGCAAAGCCGCGCACGGGCCACAGCGTCAGCGTGCCGGCTGCTTCAGCCGCCGGGTGTCCGGGTCACCCGAAGGCCGCCGCCGGCCCCGGACCCGGCCCAGCCGCCCTGACAGAGCGCGCGGGGGTCGGGTGGGGTCCCTGAGGAAAGACACGCACCAGAGACCACAGCAGATCGCGGCCTCACTCAGAACACCGCTTTGGCCCACTCCTCCCCCAAACCCAGAGTCCTCGGGCTGAGGAGACGGACGCGTCGGGGCTCCGGAGGGTGCTGGGGGCACGAGGTTTGCAGGCAGTGAGTGGGGTCGGACGAGGGAGCGTTTGCGGGCAGAGCATCCCCGTGGCGCCTCTAACGGCCGGACTCGGAGTGGACTGAGACGCGGTGACGGGGGAGGTGGTGTTTCTGAGGCCGGCCACCCCCTCCCTGGGGGTAGAGAGAAAGCACGTTCCCTGAAGGTCAAAAAGTCGGTTTTAAATCATTGTTTCCCCCGTGTTGCGCATCAGGAGACCCGCTGCTGACGTGCAGCCACGTGAGCGCCCGTGACGCCCCGCTGCGCACCGGGCTGGTCCTGACCCTGTCTTCCTTTCCGCTTGCAGTCTCGTTCAGCAGCTGTCTGGGGACCAAGGGGACCCAGTATGAGACCAACAGCGTGGACTTCAAAGTGAGGGCGGACGGGACGGTCTTTGCCACCCGGGAGCTGCGGATCCCCTCCGAGCAGGTGGCCTTCACCGTGACCGCGTGGGACGGCCAGACGGCCGAGCGATGGGATGCCGTGGTGCGGCTGTTGGTGGCCCAGCCCTCGTCTGCGCGCCCGGCACACAAGGTAAGATGTGGCCCCACGCGGGGCTTGGCGAGTGGCCTCCCTCCTCTCCTTGAGGTCACTGTGGCACAGCGTCTGCAGAGTCCCCTGAGCATGGGACACGCGGCCGGCTGTGTCTGCCCAAGAGGACCATCGGACGGCCGCCTTCCCGAGGGACGCTGGCCTTGCGGGCAGGCGCACAGGCCTGGTTTGATACGTGGCTCTCGCCCTCCTGAAAGCCTTAAAAACAGAGGCCCCGCATTTCCGTGTCTGGCCGGGTGCCCCAAATTCTCCTGCCCGCGGCATTGGCCTCAGGCCTGGGGCTGCTGGGTGAGCGGGAAGTTCCAGCTTGCTTGGCCCCTGGGACAGGCCCGTGACACCCGGGCATCAGCCAGCAGAGGGAGAACGTGGACCGAGACCCTCACAGCTAACAGGGCCCCCGAATTATCCTGATGCAGTCAATGTGTGCGGCGGGTTAGCAGAAAAGAACATACCTTCAACTGCGTTCCCAGGCAGTCCCTCAGGAAAAGGCCCTGGGAAGCAGAGGGTTAAACCAAGTTGGTCAGATGCCTTTCTGTACATTTACCCAGAGCCCCAGGGGCAGGTGGTCTTCGAGCTTCCCAGGCCGGCTGATCAGCGAACCCTCTTCCTGGAACACCTTGCAAGACGGGTGTGCCAAGGAACCCACTTTGGGAAAACAGGGACCTGTGTGTTGTTTATCCTGCTTTTAAACAAACTGGAGGTGGTTTACGTTTCAAAAGAGAAAGCGGCAGGGCACCTGGGTGGTCTGTCGGTCAAGAGTCTGACTCGGTTCCAGCTCAGGTCGTGATCTCGTGGTCCATGGGTTCGAGCCCCGCGTCGGGCTCTGTGCTGACGGCTCGGAGCCTGGAGCTGCTTCGGATTCTGTCTCCCTCTCTCTCTGCCCCTCCCCTGCTCGCCCTCTCTCTCGGTCTCTCTCAAAATAAATAAACTTAAAAGAGAGAGAGAGAGAAAGTGGTGACGGGGCAGATAGCTCTCCCTCCTCGGTGATGGGCTGATCCGCCTGGGAAGGAGGTCAGGTGCCCTCATGGCTCATGGGTATACTGAACCGGGCATGGAAACGAGTTTCTAACAAAGGCGCCCTAGAGCCTCGCGAGCCTCGCCATGTAGATGCTACAGACCCCAAGACAGACGGACGTGGTTTTCCATTCTTTCCCGAGTGATGATGACAAAGTGCCGATGAGAAAAGAGTGAGCAAGGCGGGCCCCGGGGGGGCCCTTCCCTCTAGGCGAGGGGCTGGCAGGGTCAAGGTTCACGTCCCTGATCGCAGTGCAGAAACCCTGAGCCTGTGAGCAGAGGGTAGAGTTCCTCAAAGCCTGTGGAAGGCCTCAGATGAAAGGCGCTAATTGAAAACGTAATGACACCTTTTGTTAGGCGTGTTAACGAAGCGATTTCTGATGCAATTAATCCCGATTCCTCTTGGAAGGTGATTGCAATTAGTCCCCGCCACTAGAGCCCCTCCGGCCCCACGTCAGGCCCACCCAACAAGCACACGGGGAATCCGTGTCCCAGGCTCAGACCATCCTAGGGAGTCCAGCTGCAAAGTGCTGCAGGGACAGCACCCCTGAGTGTGTGAAACGTGGCAGGCAGTGTCCCTGCAGCTCAGCCAACCCAGCCCTTCTCTATTTATTCCACGTCACCTGATGGCGCCCCACTTCCTCTCACATTCAAACCAAGGGTACCTTGTCCTGACTTTTTAGGACCCTACCCAGGCCCTGCCTTAAGAGGTGGCCACTCCTCTGACCCTCAAAACGTCTGGAAGCAGGTGCTGTCACTGTCCCCACTTTACAGATAGGGACGCAGAGCCGTGCAACCACAGCCCCTTTGCTGCATGGGAGAATTATGTTCCAGAAAGGAGTGCAAACTGGCTTCCTAGGCACGGCTGAGCTCAGCATCATAAGGAGCCTGGCTGCCCTGGGTTAAGGTTTAAATCAAGGCTCCTCTTACTGGCTGATGCCTTGGGACGAGTCACATGACCTCTGTGAGGTTTCCTACTCTGGAAAATGGGATAACAGTAGGGTTGTCATGAGTATTATGTGAGATAATGTGAGTTCATGCAGATTGCAGACTCTGGAGAGCCCCTGCCACAAGGACAGAGCTCATTGCTATCATCAGCATGGCCCCATCCCCCAGAGTCCTGTGGTCCTGTGCCCATCACAGCCACTGGACCCTCCTCAGGGGGGTGCCCAGGGGCAGGGAGGAGGGTCTGTGCGAGACACTGAGTCACTTAGTTGGTTAAGTCCCTACAGAGACCAATGCCAACCTTTGAATAAGGTCACCCTCTATACATGGATTAAGGTCATGCCGTGTGGCTGATGTCCCTCACCACCCGCAAGAAGCAAATGTAAATCTTCTCTGGTGAAAAGTATCTCAGTAAGCCTCAAATTATCCCCGTCTTCTCTTACACACAATGTCTAGCGCTCGGCTAAAAGTCACTGGGCACCCGTGGGGACGGGACAAGGTGCACAAAAGTCAGATACAGAAGACAGTAATGACCCTTAATGGCTCCAGGTGACAGAGTGGCTCCAGGTAACGGAGTTATCAGACAGATATGATAATAACTGCACTCACTGTGTTCAAGCACATTGAAGACAAGCTTTTGACAGAGGATTAGAAGAATAAAAAAGAACTGAGCCGTTTATGACTGAAAAATGTAACAAACGAAAGAAAGAGTTCAAAGAGTCCATCTTTCTGCAGATTAGACACAGCTGAAGAGAGGTTTAGTGAAGCAGAAAATATCAGAAGGAAGAGAGTAAACGGTAACGGGCATGGGAGAGGTAGCACGGAGTTCTGACATGTGCACGCTCGGAATACAAGGGGGGATAAAATGGAACAGGAGTAATATTTGAAAAGACAATGGCAGAAGATATTCCAAAAACTGACAGCAGACATCCACACGTCGACTCGAAGCCCCGTGACCTCTAAGCGGGGTAACACAAAGAAAATTGTGGGTTAGCACAGTCCTGGTCCATTCAAGCCTCTGTAAAGAAAGAGCGTAGACGGGGGAGCTCGTAAACAACGGAGATGTATTCCTCACAGTCCTGGAGGCTGGAGGTCTGCGATCAGAGTGGCTGCGTGCTCAGGTTCCCAGGAGGGCCCTCTCTTGGACTGCTTCTCCGGACATCTTGTATCCTCAGCTGGCAGAGAGCGGATAGAGGAAGCACCCTTGCTCATGACCTTTAGAAAGTCACTAATGGGCACTAATCCCATCACGGGGGCTCAGCCCTCATGACCTCCTCCTCTGGTCCTAATCACAGCCCCCCCGGGAGCCCCACCTACTGATGCCATCACACCTGAGGGTCGGGATTCAGCGTATGAATTCGGGGGACACACACCTTCAGTCCCAACAGGTATTTTATGGTAAAATGTCTGAAAACTGGAGCCACATAGATCCGAAAGCAGACAGAAGACAGAGCTCCATGGAAGGTGGAGTGGTGACACAGAAGCTGGCTTCTCGCAGGGACGGTAGGGCCCGGAAGGTGGCGGGTGGTAACAGAGACAATTCTGTGACCCAGGAAAACTGCCTTTCAGGCAGCGCCACGACAGACTCTGACACAGGCAGAAACAGGATGCTTCGAGCCATGAGGTTAAGTAGGCGGAAATAGCTGTGAGCAGTGAGGGAGTGACACCGCGGGGGTGAAAGATACAGGACAGGTAAGCTGCAGACAGGGTGCACGGACTTGGAGGGTCTGGGATGCTCCCTCTGTCCTGGAAGATGATGGAAATCAAACTAATACAACACTCGGATAAGACAAAGACCCCTGTTAGAAGATCCGGGAAAACCACTGCAAGGTCACAGTGGTGGGCACATGGGGCACTGACCAAGGTAGACAGTATTTCGGGCCATAAAGTATATCTTAACTTGAGTTACCTAAAGTCTACGTAGAGTCAGTCTTGCCTTGTATCAAATTGAGAAAAAGATACCTATCGTAGTGACAGATAGTTACTTTCCCTTGGGATTTTCATGGGATTCTAACGTGATTATAGATGAAAGCATTAGGCTGTAGCCAGATAACTTAATGACCAGCTCTGTGCAAAGCATCCTGGGTATTTTCCGTGTATATATTTTCACCTCTTCTAGTCTGCAAACTTAGGCAACACTTTTTTTAAATGCCTTAAAAATATAATTTGTCCTTTACCTCTATTATCAATGTGAATTTTAAAAAAAATAAAGGTCTTTCTTGGGGCGCCTGGGTGGCTCAGTCAGTTACATATCTGACCTCGGCTCAGGTCATGATCTCACGGTTTGTGAGTTCAAGCCCCACATCTAGCTCCACACTGTCTCTCCCTCTCTCTCTGCCCCTTGCTCACTTGCACTCTCTCAAAAAATAATAATAATAATAACAATAAATTTTAAAAAGTCTTTCTTAAAAAAGAGTCCTACAGTTGTTTAAGTTCTAACGTAATAGATGGGAAAATGGAATACTAAAACATCGATCCAAAAAACGTCAAAGAAATGGAAGGAAAGAGTAGAGGAACCCCATTTTTCTCTGTGAGTAAAATGGTGGGTTTGCAGATACGTTGATCATTATAACAAATGAAAATAGATAAGCTGCTGTAATTAAAGGAAAACAAATTGACAGGTTAAAGAAAAGCCCCAGCTACATGCAGGTCATAGAAGATAGATCTAAAAAGCGTAAGGGTGGAGAAAAGCTGCAAGTGGAAAGACGTGGGGGAAAAGCCTTGGAGTTACTCATCAGGAGGAAAGTGGGGGCTCTGTTAACATAAGAATCCTGAATCTGGGGCGCCTGGGTGGCTCAGTCGGTTTCGGCTCAGGTCATGATCTCGTGATTCGTGGGATGGAGCCCTGCATCTGGCTCTGCGCTGAAAACACAGAGCCTGCTTGGGATTCTCTCTCTCCCTCTCTCTCTGCCCCTCCCCTGCTCACTCTGTTTCTTGCTCTCTCTCTCTCTCTCTCTCTCTCTCAAAATAAATAAATTAACTTAGAAAAAGGGGCGCCTGGTTAAGCATCTGACTCTTGATTTCGGCTCAGGTCGTGATCTCGAAGTTCATGAGATCAAGCCCCGCATTGGGCTCTGCACGGAGGGCTTGGGATTCTCTCTCTCTCCCTCTCTCTCTGCCCCTCCCCCATTGTCTCTCTCAAAATAAATAAACTTTTAAAAAAAGAATCCTAAATTTGTGTGCACTTAATAATACAGCTTCAAAATATTTAGGCAAAAGTTAGTGGCACCGAAAGGAGAAGTAAACAAATACTCAATTAACGGCAAAATTCAGCGAACACCTCTGAGAACATTTAGAGCAAGCAGACAGAATGCCAGCAAGGAACTAGAGGATTAGACGCACAGATTCAACAAGCCTGACCTCCCTGAGACAGGTCTGAAACAGAAACCAACCACGGCTGCGTGCACATGACCTTCAAATACACGTAAAACCTGCGTGAAACGTGGCCGGAGGCCGAACCTCCAACCAGGTCGCCCCACACTCCAGAGGTAGAAAATCCGAGCAGCGAAGCTAGAAATCCGTCACGAGGAAAGTAAGGAAAAGTCCCCACAGGTGTGGAAGTTGAGTCAGAACTTCTGACTGAGCCTCGGGTAGGAAAGGAATCCCGTGCCGGTTACAGAGTATTTGGAGCTGAGCCCGGGAAGCGGCAGCTGGAGCCACAGCCACGCGGGATGCAGGGTCCAGCCTGACATGCCCGTGAGAGCGGAAAGAGGGAGGAAGCCGGCAGTCTGAACCTTCATCTCAAGAAATTAGACAAAGAAGTGAAATGAAACAAAATAGAAAGGAGGAAACAGTCAAAGCAAGAGGAGAAAGTGATGAAATGAAAATGATAGAATTAATCCAGACAGCAGCTGACTCCAAACTCCCAGCTGATCAGACAGAGCAGTCCACGTCAGAAGTGAAAACTCGGCCTCACGACCGATCTCGCCCAGCATTTCAGTGTCTTGCCTACAGTTTATACCAACATATTTGAGAATCTTCCTGAAATGACAGAAGTGCACAGCTTAGCAAAACTGAAGTAAGAAGAAAATCTGAGCTGTTTCGTTAATAAGCCAATTTCCACTCAAATCCTTACCCCAAGGGCACGCGCACATGTGGTGGCCACACAGGAAGTTCTACCCGCCGTAAGGACGCGTTGAAGTTCACCCCTATAAACTTGTCCAGAGAGCCAAGCAGGCACCCCGTCCAAACCAGCCGGAACCCCGGAGGAGCAGAAAGGGTGGGTCGCTGTATGCCAGGCTGCTCGTAAATAGATGAAGAAACACCTGGGGCGCCAGGGTGGCTCAGGCAGCTCAGCGTCCGACTACAGCTCAGGTCATGATCTCCCAGTTCGTGGGTTCGAGCCCCGCGTTGGGCTCTGTGCTGGCAGTTCGGAGCCCGGAGCCTGCTTCGGATTCTGTCTCTCCCTCTCTCTCTCTGCTCCTTCCCCGCTCATGCTCTGTCTCTCTCTGCCTCAGAAATAAATAAACCTTAAAAAAAAATTTTTTTTAATCGCCCCCACTTGAGAACCACTAAACTACAGTAATCAAAATGGGTAGTTTGGGAGCAAAAACAATCAGATGCACAAATGGAGCAGAATAGCACAGAAAAAAAGAGGTAATGTTTTTTTAAAATTCATCCTCATGGAGGTATCACTTTCGTACAACGGAATTCTCCCACTTCACGTATCCAGCTTGATAAACCTTGTCATATGCGCACGGTGCAGAGTAATGCTCTGTGGCCAAGGTCAGCGCACCACAGCCCGCGGCCAGAGCTGACCTGCCGCCTGCCTTTTGATGGCCTGCAGGCTAAGAATGGTTTCTGTGTTTTTAAATGGTTGTATGAGTATCTATATTAATACCTTCAATTTCACTTCTTGGCCTGCAGTGTCTAAAATATGTCACTGTCTGACCCCTTAGCAGAAAGTTTGCCAAGCCCTCCCTAGGGTAATGGAGGAAGGACCATCTTTCCAGTAGATGATGCTGGACTGATGGGGTGCCCTTCAGGAAAAAAGGTGAACTGGCCCCTACCCCACCCCACACCCCAAAACCAGCTCTAGGTGGAACGTTTTCAGCGCGTGCCGAGGGCTTCCTGCCCGGTTTTGGGTACAGCGGGGAGTTCAGATGGGGACAAGGTGAATGGGGGGTGCGGCCGGCAGAAGGTTCTAGAGACACAAAGCGCCTTTATCCGGGAGCAGTCTACAGGCTGCAAAGTCCCGAGAAGCTCTTGCAAAAGCTCCGAAGCACATCCCTCAGGGACCCCCTAATTTCCCGGTTCTGTGAATCCCGAGTCTCTCGCGTCCCGCTCTCTCCGAGCCCCGCCCTCTGTGCCCGGTGTCTGAGCGATTCGGTGGGGCTGGACAGCACGGACGGCTACGTGAACCGTACGAATTTGGCAACACTTCTCCTCCTTTCCTCTCCTCTCTTAGCAACTATTCAAAGGCGGCCTTTTTATGGGTAATACCAGCAGTGCTGGAATCTGGAAGAACTTTTTTCTGTGCAGTCTTGCAGGAAAGCTGATAGCAATTCAATTAGAAAATGCAAATGAGGTCACATATTTCCCACCGGAGTGCCGAATCGCCCCTGAGGAACCAGAGCAATATTCTGGCCTAACAGTAAATACTGAAGATAAAGTTTCGCACGCGGCTGTCAGCGGACTGGCTGCGGTGGCGCTTCGAGGCGGCAATATGGGACCTGTGGGTATAGTTTGCAAAAAAGAAAGTGTTGTTTATGAAACTAATCCTGGCTCTTAACGCGCACGTCAGCGTTTATGAAAGCCACGCTCAGCCGAGCGGCGCCCACACCCAGCCGGGCCCAGAGGCTGGCGCGGATCTTGCCGCGAGGTATCTGCTTCCCCACGCGTGTGGGCTGAAAGCGTCCCCCTGAGGAGTGTATGTTGGGGTGAGGTCCTTCAAGGGGGCCCCAATCCAGTGACCGGCGTCCTTGGGAAAAGGGGACGTCTGGACACAGATGCGCACGCAGGCAGAGCTCTCTGGAGGTGGAGACGGACAGCAAGTACGTTTCTGTGAGCCGAGGAGGGCCAGAGGTCGCCGGCAGAGCACCAGAGTCCAGGAGCGAGGCCCGGACGCGTTCTCCCCCTCGGCCCTGGGAAGAACTAACCCCTGCTGATACTTTGACCTCGGACTACCGGCCTCCAGAACCCAGACGGTAAATGTCTGCTGTCGACACCCCCCAGGCCGTGGTTCAGTGGCTTTCAGCAGGTGTGTGGCCTCATCCGCCAGCCAAGCGGAGGGCAGACAGACCCCGTGTAACCCCCCAGGGCTCCGGATGCCCTCCAGTCCCCTTCATACAGCCGCCTGGGTCCCCAGTACAGTGAGGACAAGTGTGGCCAAGATCTTGGTGCTTTAGGCCTCACGGTCCAGCAGCCTTCCTCTCTGTGGTCCATCACTTCTCCGTCTCAGGGTCTGCCCCCCAGACCCACAGTCTGTCACCCCTGCATCCTGAGCGCGGGCCAGAACCCATTACCGGCATCACCAAGGGCACCCAGGTTGGTCCCCGGTGGAGTGGAGGGGAGAACCGGTTCCCGCCGTCCACCCGAGAGATGGTAAGGCCGGCTGGGTCAGGAGAGCCCCCAGGTGAGCGCCACAGGGCTGTCGTGCCCCTGCCTGAACCCTGACACCCAGATTCGGCGGTTTCAACCGAAGGGGGGGCCCACAGGCTTTCCGTGCGAGGTGTCGCCTTGGGAAAGTACCCAGGGAATGGAGTGTGTGTCTTCAGAAAAAACCTTCCAGGAGATGCCTCAGTGGTCAGCGAGGTGCAGACAGGGTCCGCGGTTCTCCGTGGGGAGCCGAGTGCTCACGCGCCCCGCGCTCCCGTGGGTTCAGCCCACGTCGCCGCACGCGGGGCCTGCTCCTGGCGGGACCGCCCCGGGGAAGCCACACATGCAGATTCTCGTGTATCGCCACACCCGAGACCCGCACAAACCGCTGGGCTGGTCCCCGTCCAGAGCCGGAGCTGGCGGCCACAGCCCGGTCAGCGCCCCCACGCCCATGGGTCTCCAGGGGTGAGCAAAACTTCTCAAACTCATGGCATTTTAACTGTTTGTTGGCATGAAGCACGCAGCGACTGTTCTCATTGGTGGAAGGTGCCTCTCGGCTTCCTGATCTGTCTGTGGTCTCGGAGAAGGGCCCTTGGGGCAAGTGTGACTTGTCCCCGACCCTGCCTCTCCCGGCCTGCGGTGAGCGGGAGGCACCAGGGAGAAGGTCAAACGTAGATGATGTTTCAGGCTGTGAACGGCCCTGAACAGGTGCCCGAGTCAACCCTTCCTTTTGCAGAGGGGTGGGGGGGGGGGGCGGGGCGGTCGTGACAGGGCCTCCGCAGAGCCAGCGAGAACCCCCATGATGTGCCCGGCCAGACCCAGCAGGGACACTGCCCCAGGCACCGTGTCAGCGAGACTTGATGGGGAGTGAGCCGGAGAAGTCCGGGTGGCTCGCTGCTGATCCGCACGGCACCGTGGACCCCACACGGAGGGCCACTGCCAGGCCAGGCAAGGAGGCTTCCTGGGAGGCAGTCAGAAAGGTCCCAGGTCACGTCCCTTCCCGGGGGAAGGACGACGGAGTGCTGCCGCGTCCCCACCAGACAGCACCCTGCCGCAGGCTCTGTTCTGTGAGGCGGGGACACCACCGGGAATTGGGGGGGTGGGGGCTGAGCAGCAGGCAGGGGCCGCTGCGGTGTCCGGGGCTCAGGAAGGTGACGTCTGAGCTGAGCCCTAAAACACGAGAAGCCGGCGCTCCAGACCGAGGCCTCCTCCCACCCCGGCTTCTCCGTCCTCTGGCAGAATCCCGTCTCGGCCCCACCAGGCCTGGGCTGCGGGGCCTCCGGCACTCGGGGCGCTTCTCCGCACGCTGCCTCCCCGGGGACCAGGTGGGCGGAGACGGCGTGCACGCCTGCGACCGTGAGCCCTGCAGACACGCGTTTGCCCGTGTGTGCCCTGCTCACCCTCACCCCGGGGCCTGTGGCTCTTGATGGGGCCAGTGTGCGTGCGTGAGCGTGTTGGGGGCCTTGCAGAGAATCCCCGCCCAGGAAGTGTGGGGCGTGAGGTGTCCACGCTGCCCTCCTGTAGCTGTTTCAGATGAAAATCGAACCAGGTTTCCAGACCAGCACAGGTTTCTGGTTCCTTCCAAGGCCTGGGCTCCCATTTGGTATTTGGTTAAATACACAATCCTTACTCCTGAAGTTGTTTGTGAAAACAACAGCGACGGGGTCACGGGCACCTTCCGCCACGACAAGAGCCCCCAGCACGGACAGGGACACCTGTGAACCTGAAACCCGCCGGCGGGGCGCTGACGTGGCCTGGAGCCCGTCCCGTGGGCCCCACGTCCGCGGTAGACGCTGGGAATAGACTGGAGGCCCAGAGTCCCCAGGCGCCTTTCGGGGGGGACATAACGGGAAGTCGGCTTGAGTTAAGGCTCTCCGTCAGACCCTTCCCAGGTCCTCACCGAAGCCTTCCAGAATCATCGACGCTGGCGAAACTGACCGTTTTTCTCACCAATTGACGCCCGTGTGCGAGAGTCCATTCGGTTCCACCGCTAACAGCTCCCAGAAAAAGTGACACAGTTTGGCTTAACTTGATGATTTAATTTCATTTGGTTTTTTTACCGCGATCGTATTTTTTCCTATAAACAGAAGAATAATCCCATGTAAGATGTTTGTAACCAAACATTTTTCGTGATTCTCTAGAGCAAGTTCTCTACCAGGGCGTTCAGAGAAGACTCGAGGCATTTTGGGTTGTCACAGCGGGGGGACGGGGGTGTTTCTGGCATCGAGTGGGTGGGGCAGGATTGCCACCCAGCGCCCTACAAATGCACAGGACGGCCACACCCCAGAGAATGACCCAGTTCCAGATGGCGGCAGTGCAGAGGTGTGCAGGCCCCGGTCTGGAGACGGGCGCTGGGGGCCGTGGGCCAGCTGGGGAGGCGGGGACCATGAGCGGCTGGCCGGGCACACGGCAGTGAGCCGAGGGCACGCACGCACACGCCCGCACGCAGGGGCCTGTCTGGACGTTGTGGGGTCTCCTGTCCTGCTCTTCTGTGCTCGGATGGGGATCCTCATCATGGTCCGCGAGCATGACGTCTGCACACAGACTGCCCATCTCACATGACACCTTCCCAACAAAATGGTGCCGACGGGAAAAGTCCCTGAGCAGCGGTGACTGAACTCTTTCCCGCAGGGCCGCTCACAACTCCCCGACCTCGGCGGCCTGCTTGACCCCGGTGGGAGGGGGTGTCAGGACCGCCCTTGGTGTCTGCACTCGCCCTACCGGCCACAGGGCAGAGAGGGGCCAAGGGCCAGGCCCAGCTGCAGCTGCATGACGGGACCGGTCACTGCACCTGCCAGGACCCCCACCTGGCCAGGTGTGAGCGAGGGCTGCACCAGCCCCTCCCTCCCTAAGTGGCCTGGGCGTGCCTGAGCGAGGCCAGGGGGCCCCCCACTGTCACCGTCACTAAGACTCTCCTCCCAAATAGACACTTGAAGGCGCAACCATGCTGTTCTGTTCAGGAGACCTCTCTTTGTACGCTCTCCGTGGGAGTTTTCAAAACGACCTCCCTCCCCTTCCTAGAAGAGATCGGAAGTAAGAAATACCATAGCGGTGCATGGGGGAGACAGCGCCTTCTTCCACGCAGCAGTGTCGCGGAAAGAGACTCCACTAAGCACCTCTCCGAACCAACCTCATGCAAATGTGTGTTTAGAATGGCTTGCGTGTTCTCTTTGCTGGAGAACGGGGATGCGTCTCCCTTGTTTCATTTTGTGTTTGGTAAATACCACTTTACTTTGTCCATCCTCAGCTACCATGGAAACCAGCCAGAAGGGTGCCGACACTACCCTAAATATTTTAAACATACACGCTTGCAGGCAGACATGTACCGGTTTTCAAATGCACGTCGAAAGGGGAGTAGGAAGAGAGGAGCGAACGATTGGTGTAGACTCAAGTGCCTCTTTCGTTAGGAATCTCATTGCCCTCAGTGAAAGTCAGTGCCACGTGTGACACTTGGGTGGGGGGCACGCTATTTATGGACGCACCTGTAACCCAGAGCCGCAGGGAGGCAGTGAAATCAGGAGGGGCGGTGAGCCAGAGGCAGAGGCAGAAACGACGCTCGGGTTCAGGGGATAGACCCTCACCGCCCTCGTGCCGTCAGAGGTAGGGCCAGTTCACGGCGCAGGATGGCATGTCACACCCCACTCAGCCCCCGACCGCCGACCCCTGTGTAACCGGCCACCTTGGAACCCCTGCCCCTGAGTCTCGTGTTTATGGCTGAGATTGGCCACGTGTTTACCAAACAGTAGGGCCACCCGAGAGCGGTCGGATGAGCTTGTGCAAATAGGCGTGTGGTCACTCTGTGTGTGCGTGAGAGGTCACAGGTGCCCCGGGGGCCCATACTGGACCCCGGCGGAGGCAGCTTGGCTAAAAGGAAAGACGTACCAGCTGCGTTCTCTGGAGACTGCTCGGTGTCATGGGAGGGAAGGGCTGGTTTATTTTTGGAAAAAGAGAAGCTCGAGGCCTCACCAGGGCCCCCAGAGCCTTCCGTCCCGTGAGTGCAGATGTTCCTGTCCCGGGAGGCTGGGGGTGACAGGGGTCTGTCTGCAGGGCTGCACTGCCGGTCAGAGACATCAGGTGGCCCGGGGACCTTCCCCAGGAGGCACCGACTCGGGGAATGCAGACCAAGGGGGAGGGGGCGGGCACGCCTCGGGATGCCGACCAGGACCCCCTTGGTTAAGAAGACGTCTCTAGGACATCAGACACTGCACCCACGTGGCATGTCCCACAGGGAACTAACTTGAAAATGTTTCCATGGATTCTTTCATCGAATCAGATGGACTTGTGCTCATGCTCTTGTCTCAAAGTGGAAGGAATTTGAGGTGTGAAGGGAGCATCCAGCCTAGACCTGAGGACGGGGTGGGCTGGGCTGTCAGGGACGTCAGGCTGTCTGTCGTCTGTGACCCCACCCTCAGGGGTCGGGGCTGCTGGGCGCCCCTTAGAAACACAGCCCTTGGGATCTGGCATGTGGGAATGTTGAAGCGGTTCCCGGGTTTGTGCCGCCTCCTGGGAGGAGTGACTTCTGAGCCACGGCTCCGGAGAGTGGCCCACGCTCTCTGTACCCATCGCACTTTGCAAAAGCGCCAAGTGTCCCCGCCTGAGGACCGTGCGTGGGAGCGCAGTCCCGGCTGTGCTCCAGAGCCCGGGCTTTGCACTGGGCTCCTCCCACCCCGCCTGTCTGTTCAAGAGGCTCTTCTCTTGGCCTCGCCCACACACTGCTGTTTCTCTAGTGTCCCTGGGCATCACGTCTACGCCCTGTGGGGCTGGTGCTTGGCTCCAATGCCCCCCTCCCCCCGCCGAGCGTGTCCACCGTGCAGACCCCTGGACCCCACCCTGCAGAGCCCACTGTGTTGGGTCAGGAGGGGGTGTGGCGGGACCTGCCGTCTGCGTCCCTGTCGCAAGGAAAAAGGGACACTGTTACATATTCACACACTCACCGCTTAATGCCCACCTCCAGCCAAGATGGCGGGGAAGTCACCCCAGGGAGACACCTGGAGATTCTGTCCCGAAGGCGGACGCTTGATTATTTATCCCCCCTGTTTACCTTCACCTCTGATGTTTTATGAGTCAGCCCGTTTACTTACAGCCAGTGCTCACGCTCGGCTTAATAATTCTATGCCCCTAACAGGTGAATGGTTAGATAATAGAAGAATGTGATGAATTATAACCTTTTGCATGTCGATTGGAGGTATGGATGATTATAGCCTTCCCCTGGCACTATTTTTCTTTCTTTTTTTTTCTCCTTTTTCAAAAAAAAAGGCGATAATTTAAATCCTGCCTCAGGTCAGTTTTGCATTATTCACCTTTCGCTGGTGA
This sequence comes from Panthera uncia, assembly GCF_023721935.1. NCBI lineage: Eukaryota > Metazoa > Chordata > Mammalia > Carnivora > Felidae > Panthera > Panthera uncia. Next base: position 2,069,148 of record NW_026057578.1, on the reverse strand, counting down.
ATTGATGATGGAGGGAAACGACCCAGCTTCTTCCTCATATTGAGGAATCCCTGAAGACTTCACCTGGAGGTCACACTCAATTACACTCACAGTCAGACACAGAGAACAGCCCTGTGGTGCACGGAGAGCAGGACCGGGCGGCACAGAGCTGCCGGGAGCGTGGGAGAATAATGTGCCGATTGAGGGGCCGGTGGGGGGAAAGCCCGCCTGGGGAGAGGGCCTCGCAGGTGGCTGTTGGGGTGCAGGTTTGGACGGGCAGGGCTCGGGGCTGGAAAGGATGGTTTCTTCTAACATGCAGCTTGCCCGTGAACTCGGGGGCCTCGGCCTCGCTGAAATGGAAGGCTGCTGTCCTGGGCGGGCCGTCCTTCTGTTCTCAGGTCCATTACCTCCCACCTCTCTCCCTAAAATAACAACCGTGGTGCTGAGTGCAAGGGCCAGGTCACATTATCCCTAGGGAGAGAGGACACCTGCCTTTGGGACTTGCCCAGAGAGCCTGCCGGGAGGGACCTGCCAGGGCCACACATGTTGGCCTGGAGGGACCTTAAGGCCACCAGTCCTGGGTCCCCCAGGCCCCCAGGTGCCACAGACCGTCTGCAAAGGGACCAACCCCACAGCCTGTGCAAACACAGGATGGCATTCTGTCTCCTTGAAGTCGGTGTCCGCTGACACAGGGAGTCCAGACTCCAGCCCAGCGGGGGATGACCCCTCCCCAAGTCGTGGAGTGAGGCTGACCCCCCCAGGTCAGGGCCTCAGCCCACACCCTGCACCCCAGCTGTCCAGGTGGCCCCAAAGCACAGAGCTCATCCAGCCCCATGAGCCTGGAGACCAAGGCCCAGAGGCTGTAAGCCACCCCCCCCCCTGAGGCCCCACTCCCGGCACTGGGACGCCCGCCTGAGAAAGTCCCCCTAAATCCCGGTCCCAGAGCAACGTCAGCAGAACGAATCCAGTACAGAGCACTGCTGATTCAGACTCAGCGGGGAGAGGCGATCGGAAACGGGAAACACTTTGTGAATAAAGCTAATTAAGAAATAGCGGATTTAGGGTTTCACGAGTGAGAGTGTGGCTCTGTGTGTCTGCACCGCGAGACACGTCTCCCCAGGTGGCCGGGCTCCACACCCTTCATCTGCCCCTTCTGGGAAATGCCCGTACGTGCTCGGGGCGGGGTGGGCTGTGCCTGGGGCACCTGGGCACCAAAGAGTGTGCAGCCTTGAGCAGGGTTGTGGCTGGGGTGTTTGGAGGGGAGGGGAGGGGAGGGTGGGGCGGGAGGCAGGTGGGGCTCTACCCGTGTGGCCAGGGAGACCAGCAGCCCAGGTAGTGAGGGGTGGGGGGTCCCCCCCCCGCCCCGTCGTACCCTAATTCAGGGCAGGGAGCCCATCCATCCCGCAGCCGGGGGTAGTGCCCTCCCCTCCTGGGGGAGGCCACCATGGCAGATGGCGTGCCAAGCTCGATGCCAAGGTGGACACTCATGCCTGCCCATGTCCGGACAGGGCTCTGGGATGGGCCCATCCAGGGACACCAAACCCTGCCTCCAGCATCCAAGAAGTCTCCTCCCTGGGCTGTCCCCCCCTCCCCACCCACCACCGCCCCCTGGCTCAGCCCCGCCCTCACTACTAGGCAATTTGGACGCATTCCTTCTCCTCCTTGTGCCTCAGTTTCCTTAACTGGGATGTAAGGTTATGGGACAGTCCTAAGCCCACCTGCCCCTCTGAACACTCGGGGCTCATTCCAGGCCAAGCCACCACCCCCAGGTGTCCAGGCTAAAGCCCCCCTACCCTGTTCTCTCTGCACCTCTGGGAGTCCAGTCCAGCCTGCAGAGCCCCCTCCGGCGTGACCCTTCTTGGGTTTCTTCTCCCCACCGTGAGCCTGACAGTAGGGCTGAAACCCCGCCATCTGCCCTATGCCCTCGGTATCACCTTGTCACCTACACTGCCCCCGGTAAGGGCCTCCTCGTTTCACAGGAGTGGAACCAAGGCTTGGGAGTGCAGGGGTCAAAACAAATACCGGCAGGGCCAGTGAAGAGCAGCCCGTGTCAGACCAGCCCTGTGACCCCGAAAGCCTGCAACATCACCCCCCCATTCTACTTTATTTCTAGGCCCCAAACAGCCCTTGAATTTCATGAGGGCATCTGCCTGATTTTTGAGGCACCCACACCGTCCTGCTTCCACACCTGCCCCCTTCTTGGCTATTCATTCTCCCGACAACAAACTCCTATTCACCCCTCAGTACCCCACTCAGGTAGAATATCCCCCTGAAGCATCTGTGCCTTCCCAAGATGGCCTGAATTGCAGTGCCAGCTCGAACCCGCCTGTTCCTGGCTCCGTGCTGCTCACTGTCCCATGGAGAGTGTGGCTGTCCTGAGGACTAAGTCGGAGATTACCGGGGCCCGTGGCGCCCCCATGACCCGTGACAGCCATCACTGTCATCAGGGCTCCTGGCCTGCCACTCCACACGAGCACTTGAGGGTGGAGGTTGAGGGTCACTCACTCGGCGCTCAGGAAGCATGGGGAACCCCACGTTTACATCTGTCCACTGAGTTTGCTCTGTGCCGAGTGAGTGGCCGTGAAGCCCAACGACCTCCCAGGCAGGGCAGCACCCACAGCGTGGGGCCAAAATAATGCCTCGGCCCCCTGCGGGCGGGGTGCGTCCACAAGCTGTCCGCACCTCCAGGAAGTTAACCTCTTCACCACACCTTCTTGGGCATCCAGTAAGAGGACAGCAGGACCAAGTGATTTCCTCAGGGCTCTTTGTTCTCTGGATGTGCAGGTGTGAGCTTGGCCGGATCCAAAGGTCAGTTCAGCAGCGAGGACCCCCCGCCCATCCCTGCCAGTAATGACCCTTCTAGCTTGGATGAGACTGTAAAGACCCGGTGATGGGGTGTGGCCAGCCTATCATGATGCCGGGCTGTCGGTTTGGGGAAAATTATAGTGTTATAGACACACACACAGCATACAAACACACACGCACGTACATGTGTATGCACGTACTCGTGCACACACATACATACCTGCGTGCGTTGCACATACACGCACACACACGCACGCACCTATAGACACCTGTACGTGCACACGCACGTGTATAATTTCTAGTAACAGTGGCACAGAGGTCACGTTCGTTCCACTGTCCGACACCCGGCCATCATTTACTCAGAAATACAGAATTCGGGAGCACGTTGGGAAAATCCGCGGGTGTCATCCATTAGGAAATATTTTTGAGAGTAACTGGAAGCATTATTTATAACTAGCGCAATTGTGCATCGGTGTTTAGGCGCCGTGTTCCCAGTGGGCCCAGGGTGACCGCGTGTCAGAACGGCACGCTCGTTCCAGGGGGGCAACCGATCATCTGCACTAACGTTTCTGCCCGGAGACGTGGGCGTGTCTTCCAGGCTGAGGCTGCACGGGTCTGGCATCGATTTTCGCCAGATTTTGTTATTATATGTGTCTCACAGCTTTAAAATAGTAGCAAATATGTGCAATTTATTTAAACAACACTAGGGAAATTAACGCCATGCAAGCTCGTCCTCAGCAAATGAAGATAAAGCAGTTCAAAAAAAAAAAAAAAAAAAAGCAGCTTTATGAAAACTCTTTAAAACCCCGAGCCTGAAATACAAAGGACTCAGGTGAGCGTTCTGCCTGCTGGCACCCAAGCCTTGCCGGTGGGGCAGACCTGTGTTCTCCGCACCGTCACTGGGGGAGACATCGGGGGAGCCACAGATGGCCAGCACCCACCCCCGGGGCTGTGCTTGTGGCCGGGGCTCCCTGGCATCTCGTGCAAGGCTCCCAAGTCCGGCAGGCTGCCCTCAAGCAGACACGCTTAAGAACAAACACTAACCCTGTCCCTCCTCCCGGGGCAGGTGCCCGGGGACAGGCGAACTATTTAGCTGCGAGCTGAGGAGCCCCCAGACCGGGCTGTGGAACGCATCCGTCACCTGGGGGCTCCTTAACACAGACTGCAGACAGTTCTCCGGGAATGCTGACTCCTGCCGGGCCTCCGCACACATGACTTGAGGACGGGTAAAGGGGATCTGACCTCCAGGCAACGAGACCCACGAGTGAGGGGTGGCACTCATCCAGGGACTCCGGTCTTGAGGTCTGACTCCCAGGTTCAGATCCTGTCCCTGCCCACTGAGCTGTGTGACCTTCTGAAGTGACCCGGCCTCTCTGAGGCCCCCTCTGTGCCTCCCTAGGAAAGTGGGCTTGAGGACACATCCTGCTGAGTCGGCGAGGGGAGTTCAGGCAGAGACCGCGGGGGACGCTCACGGCCCACAAGGCGTCAGCTACTCATGTGGGCAGGGAAGGCAGTTGTCTGTGCCCGGGCTGTGAGGGGACCGTGTGTGGCCAGGACCGTTCTGAAAGCGTTTCTGTGGTTCTCTGTGAAGCTCACGGAGGAAAGTAAGGATGCGACCCCATCGCTGTGTCATCCTGAGAGCCGGAAGATGAGTCACAGCAGCCATTGGTTTGACGTGAACAGAAGTCAAGGCCCCCGGGGACGTGCACACCTCGCGTGGCCCCTTTCCGATGAAGGTGGGGAGTGGTGGACGAAAGGCTTGTGGTTTTAGTTGCCTCAAACGCTCGACTGCAGGAGCTCGGGCCGGGAGTCCGCTGGGGCCTGGGGGGCGTCCCAGAGGGGGTCTCTCCTTCCCCTGTGGCTTGTCCACGTGGCATTGCCTGTGGATGCGGGAAGAGTTTACCTTTTCATCAAGTAGGCAGTTTTGTCCACGTGTACTTAACTTATTTCTATGAAGTTCTTTTGAAAAAAAAAAAAAAAAGTGGGGAAGGTCCTGGGTCCTCAGACGGCCGTGCTCAGACCACCCAGGCCCATCTTGCTGGCAGAGGGTGGGACCCGCCGTGGCTAGAGGCGGGTGGACTGTGGCCAGGTGCCGTGGGCTGTCCTATTCCAGGTCTGTCTTTGCCTCGTGAGCCGTGATGTGCAGCTGGCTCCAAAGCAGAGTCAAACGAGCACCAGCCATGAAAACAGTGCTGGGGCACCTTGAAAAGGAGCAAGGAGGCGGCACACACACAGACACCGTGCGTACTCGAAGCTCCGCACAGACGCCGGGCGCGTGCGTGAGGGTCTGCAGACACCGCGTGTGTATGCGAAGCTCTGCTGTGGCTCCTTTAATTATAGAAAGTCATATATGTTGCAATATTCAGAAATACAGAAAGGTAAAAGGAATAGAGTAAAATTGGGTAAAGCTCACTGGTGAGCAGAGAAAACAAGTTTACATTTTGATGTTTCCTTCCAGTCTTCTCTGTGTCCTTACACACACACACACACACACACACAAATAGGGACTTGTGCTACGTGTATACTCTGTTGCCATTCTCCACTCACATTATTTGATGGACATTCATCATGTCCCCGTCTCCAAAGGGTAGCTTTTAATGACTCTGTAATATCCCAAGATACAAACATAGCATTCTGCATTTAACTACAATTTAGGGGCGCCTGGGGGGCTCAGTCGGTTAAGCATCCAACTTCGGCTCAGCTCATGATCTCATGGTATGTGGGTTCGAGCCCCGCGCCGGGCTCTGTGCTCACAGCTTGGAGCCTGGAGCCTGCTTCAGATTCTCTCTCCCCCTCTCTCTGCCCCTCCCCCACATGCGCTCTGTCTCTGTCTCTCTCTTTCTCTCTCAAAAATAAATACACATTAAAAAAATCTTTTTGCCTATTATTTGCGGCTATCAGATCTCCAGAGGTTTTTTTCCGATTATTTTCATTACTTGATGTATACATAATATCCATAATATTATTACAAAAACATCTGCAGTGAACATTTTATATGGAGACGTTTGTTTGCATGTAGTGTTTTGGGGACAGATTTCCAGCTGTGGAGCTACTGGGGGTTTTTTTCCTAATTTTTTTTAATTGATGTACAGCTGACAGCAAGGAGCATTTTTGAGGCTGTTGTTGGACTGGCACAAAGCAGCAGAAGGCTGTGGTTAGCCCCCAGCAGCATCCGGTCAGGGCTCAGCCACCATCCAGTCCCAATGGCTGCCCCATAGGCAGGGGCTCTGATGGCTTTAGTTGCCATAGCAACCCTCTGAAATCAGTGTTGTTATTGCCAGCCCCGTTTTATAAAAGCAGCTGGAGTTTGGAGGGACAGAGCGACTCGCCCAGAGTCAGTGGACCTTAGGATGCACATCGACACGAGACACCGGGTCTGCCTAACGCCGCCTCCTACACCCTCAAACATCGCTTGAGCCGACTAACACGGCACAGTGCACAGGACTGAAGATCCATTCATTTAATCTTGTCAGTTTGACAGGTGAAGAGAGTATGTCACTTCAGTTTGCATTCATTTGATTAACGGAAGATGTGAACATTTTTAATAAGCTTACTGATTTTTTATTTTGCCATGACTTTCTATTCATGTCCTTTCCTGTTACCAAAAAGATTTAAATTTTTTATTGATTTGTAGGAACTCTTTATATAGTGAGACTCTCCATCCTTTGACAGATTTGTTGTAAATCATGTTTACCAGGGTTATCAACTGTGTTTAGGGGGTGTTTTCATAAACAAGAACTTTAAATTAAACTGTGTTTTCCAGGACGCCTGGGTGGCTCAGTCAGGTAAGCGTCCAACTTCACTCAGGTCACTATCTCATGGTTTGTGAATTGCAGCCCCATGCTGGGCTCTGTGCTGACAGCTCGGAGCCTGGAGCCTGCTTCTGACTCTGGGTCTCCCTCTCTGTCTGCCCTTTCCCTGGTCCAACTCTGTCTCTCTCTCTCTCAAAAATGAATACACATTAAATAATATTAAAAAAAATAAAAATAAATAAATAAACTGTGTTTTCCCTTGTGATTTTTTTCCCCATTCTTCCGTTGCTTGATTTTTTCCCCCTAACACTTAGCCACTTTCCCAAGCATCATCCAGTCTCTCTGTGTTGATCTAGGACAGAACAGATTCTCTGAACAGATGCCTTTTCCTCTGCGCAGAACTTAACCAGACTTCTTTGACTCTTCTCTCCCCCCCTCCGACTAATGCTGCAGAAAGGGAAGCCGAGTGCCGGTCTGGACGCCTCTCAGCCTCCGAATGACACGCTGTTGCCGTGGCCCCAGCACCAGAATGCCAACGGGCTGAGGAGACAGAAACGAGACTGGGTCATCCCACCCATCAACGTGCCAGAAAATTCCCGCGGGCCCTTCCCACAGCAGCTGGTGCGGGTAAGTGGAGACCCCTCCTGCTGGCTGGGGAGGGTCTTAGCTCAGTGCGTCCTCTCCTCCGGGATCTTGCAGGTGAGTCTGGCGGGCTTGTCCTGGAGCGGGAGCACGGGATGGGCTGCACTCGGTGTCCAAGGTCAAGATGGTAATGAGACTGCACGAGACAGAGATCAGAAGGGCAGCCTCGTCCTCCAGGGAAGGGGGGTCCGGCCGGACTTGGGTCGGCTCGCCTCTGCTGATGGAAGGAGGCGGGGTGGCGACTTGGGCATGCCCTTTGTCCTCTGACACGCTTCTTTGCTCACACTCTTTTCCAATGACGACTAAGACACTGGACGGTGGAAAGACGGCGTGTCCGTGCTGGGGATGACGGTGGTGGTGGGAAGTTCCGGAACTTGGGACGGAGACCGTGACCCCAAATTCGGGGCTTTTGCATCCCTAGAGGGGGGTGGGGCTCCTGCAGTGCACGAGCTCCCGGCCCCCTCCCCAAAGGTGCTTTCCCTGGGAGAAGGGAAGAATCGGTTCTACAGATCTGTGTTTCAAAATCAAGGCCATCAACTAGCACTTCCTCCTTCCCTTTGGAGAAAATTGCAACCCAGTGCGGCCAATACTTTGGTAAAACGACGGCGAGGATCCCGTTTAGCGCCCCATCGTTGGGGAGCGCCTCACCCCACTGGGCGGGGTGTTGCCACGGGTGGCCTTCCTTCCGGGGGCTGCTGAGCCTGTCCTGTCTCCGCTGCACCCACGGAGGGAGCTGGGCTGTGCGTTTCAAATGCAGACACGGAGCAGAGCAAGGCAGCGGGCCCCGCAGCCGATGCCCCTCCACACACGCCACGGCCGCGGTGCCCCGCCACAGAACCTTGTTCACCCCCAAGCACCAAGCCCCTAAAACCCTCGGAATTTCCTGCCCCTTGAAAGCGCTGGAGTTGTCTTTTGTTATGTTAATGGTGACTTTTGGAGAGTCCCCTAAGGACTGGGGACTGATTGCCGGTTGCCAGGGGAACCGACTCCGAGAGGGGAGACCTTACTTTCAGCCCTGCCCCCCAAAAAGCCTGGGACGGGGAGGGGCTGGAGGTCAAGTCTGTTGCCAGTGGCCAGTGACTTAATCAACCAAGTCTGTAATGCAGCTTCCATAAAAACCCCGAGGGACAGGGTGTGGAGAGCCTCCTGTTGGCGGCCCGGGGAGGGGCAGGGAGCCTGGCATGTCCGCATCTTACCCATCGGGGGTTCCTGAGTTACACTCGTTATGACAATCTAGCGAGTAGACTTGCTCTGGGCTACGAGGGGGGGTCGTGGCAGGCCCTCTGGGTGGGAGCCGCGATGCGGGACTGAGCCCCTCCCGTGGGACGGACACCTGCTGTTTTCGCAGCCCGCGTCAGAATAAACTGTGTCTCTTAAACTGCAGACACCCAGCCGGTGTCACAGGATTGCTTGGTGGGGGAGCCCCCCACCCTCGGGGGTCAGAAGTGTGGCCTGTGTTGCAGGCGCGTGAGGGCGCAGGAGGGACGCGGGACAGTCTCTCCACTCGTGGGGAGAAGCCACCCTCTGACCTCAGTTCCCCCTCCCCCGTGAGACGGGGAGCTCGTGCTTTCCAGAGCCCCTCCTGCCCTTGAGTGTCCTGACTGTTGGGAGGTCCCTGTGATGCAGGCACAGGCTTGAGCGAAACGCTCAAGACGTGAACCCCAACCTGGGGGTAGAGTCCCAGGACCCCGTGTTCAAGGTCAGTGTGCCAACCCCCGGCCGCCGACAGGATGAGGGTGCTGATGACGTAGCTCTGTGGCCCCCACGTGTGTGCGCCCTCTCTGCCCTCAGGGACCCGCATCTGACTAGCACTCGTCATGTGCCTACCTAGTGTTTTTTGTCAGGGATTCGTTTCTAATGTAAATTAGGCTAAGAGGAGACTTTATTTGCGGTCACAGTTGGAAAGCTGGCATTGTTGGCTGCGAGGAAGGCTGACCGCGAGACTCGCAGAAGGCAGAGAAAACACAGCTGTTGGTGTCTGGCTGTGTAACTGTCACCCTCAGAGCCTGAAGGCTGCCTGGGACTCGTTTCTAAGGGAGGCGAAGAGCAAATACCAGCCTTCCGAAGAGGCGGTAGTACCAGCAGCTTCCTCTTGAATGTCATCAGGATGCAAAGCCAAGTGGAAGGAGAGCCAGCTTGCCGTCGTGTGGTTCAGCCTTACTTACGGCTTCGTGCTTCGCACTACTCAAAACTCCGCTTAGTCGGAAGCAGTTGCTGTGACTCAGGGGTCGCCAGACTTTTTCTGTAAAGGCCACATAGTAGCCATTTTAAGCAGCCAACCAGGTCCGGGTTCAAATACTCAACTCTTTGCGGTACGAAAGCTGCTGTAGGCAACGCGTAAACTATCCCCGTGTCTGTCTTCCAATGAAACCTTATTTACAGAAACAGGCACTGGGCCAGATGTAGCCCAGTTTGCCAAGCGCACGTCCAGCTTACCTCCCAGCATCTGGGAAGCACCCTGGCCCACCTCCCCGGCACTTGGCGGGAACATTGTAGTGAGCGCGCGACCTTGTGATGGGTACTGAGGGCTCTGGTCTGCTCACGCACCGCAGGTGCACGCGTGGTGTTGTGCGTGCATCCTGGCACTTCTGGAATGTTCTGCTGTCCTGGCTTTCAGAGTTTCTCAGGTTAGTGGTCCTAGTGGGGACACACGAATCTTTCCTCCTCCGCGCCCATCCTTACACAGGCTGTGAAAGGTACCGTAGGTGGAGCCCCCGACCCGCGAGGACTCCCAGGGCCTGTCCCCTCCTGGATGATGGAGAAGAAGACACTTCTGTACTTTCTACCCGAGGGACCCGCCGTGGTCTCGGGGGCCAGTCAGTCGTAGCTGGAGGCAAGAATAGCCAAGTCTCCCCCGCCGGCCGAGCCTTCGGCTCCCACACGGCCCGTGGATGCATTGATGGGGGAGGTGGGTGGTCACAAGGACATCTGTGTGCTCCGATGGGGGCCGTGCCGCCTTCCAACTGCACAGCTACAGAGCTGGCTTCGCAGAGCAGCTCCGGTTGCTGCAGAGCCCCTGCGGACGCAGCATCCCGAGGACCCCCTTGCCGCTGACACGTCTAACCTGGACCTCGAGGAAGGAAACGGGAACGGGGCCTCAGGTGTCCGCCGAGGAAAGCAGGGAACCGGTGCCACCAGCTCAACCTCGCTGTCCCCTGGCCCGCCCCGTGGCTGTGCTTTTGAACAAATTTGTCCTCCGCTCCGCAGACGCCCTGGCGTGTCCAGCAGCCCCCATAGGGAGGGCCACCTCCATGCTGGGCGCGGCCACTCCAAAACAGGCCAGGAGCTGAAGGATAGGGTGTGGGTTAGTGTTAGCTAACTGCTATCAAGGGCATTCCCGGAATTTCAGAACTGAACACAAGACGGGTTATTTCCTGCTCCTGTGAAGGTGGTTTGGGGGAGGGGGGCTCTGTACCACGGTCACTCGGGGCCCCAGAATGAGGGCTGCAGGACTGGCTAGGCCTGGCCGTGGCATGCACTGATTTTGCCTGAGGTCCACTGGCCGAAACCAGGTGTGTGGCCGTGCCTTACCGCAAGGGACACGGAGAAACGTGGGCCAGCCGTGCAGGGAGGGAAGGGGATGTGTGTCTCTGCCCCCGGAAGGCTCCCCTGTGAGAGCGTGTGTGTCCTTTCGTCTGTGACGGCTCCCCTGTGCCAGGGAGATGGGGCGAGGGGTGGCCTGACGAGAGGTCAGACCTGACCCTCCAAGCCTGGTCTTCGCCCCACGGCCCCCTTTGCTTTCTCCACAGCACTTAGCACCACGTGACTTCATGATCGCTACTGACGCATCAAAGCACAGGCCTCCCGCGCCTCTACTGTTGTAAACAGCAGGCATTACGTTCATTGAGTGAGTGATGGAAGCAAAGCCCAGTGGGGGGCGCTGCCTGGGCGCCCAGCGGCTCACACACCCTGGAGGCCGGGGCACCAGGGTCCCGGCAGAGATCTCGGCCCCTCCTGGTGGGCCTTCAGAGTTTCTTGCCCGATGGTGGAGTACTTTCCGTGGAACGGAATCCCAAGCCGAGCTGGGATCTTATGGGGAGATGCATCCTCAGCAGATGGAAAACAGAATCTCCTTACAGTTTCTGTAAGAGATTTGTCTTTCCCAAGTGCACGCCCAGTGATCATGTCAGAACTCGGGGCAGAAGCACGCACACACGTGTGCACCCGTGCCATCCCACGTGATAGCCCACGCGTACGACCCCCACACTCTCATGTGCTCACTTCCTGCCTCCCTCCTCCTCTTGCCTCTTGCTCCCT